>NC_086455.1:8670996-8844884 GCF_028390025.1 Pseudophryne corroboree | reverse complement strand
CACACACCCCTTCCCCTAACATGCGTCATACGTCAGACGCTACGAGGATCCCTCACAGACACAGCCGAACGGAGTGGAACGCAAAGCGTCTCCACGGCTGTGGAACGCAAAGCGTTCCCATGACTTCCGCTGGGACGTAGCCCATACGTCACTTCCGGAATCGCCGTGCAAACACGGCGCACTCATTCCGACCACCTGCGGCCAATCAGGTAATTAAACCTGCATCATATATACTTCATTCTGAAACCATACTAATTACCAGTGAGCAAGCCGACATTGCGGTGAAACGGTCCGTTTGGTATAGCGGGATCTAGTGGGACTGCGCAGCCCACTCCCTGATAAGGAATGACAAGGAATACAAGGGTTCAGTAAGCGCCCTTTTAGGGCAAGAATATTTCCCTTCAAATATCATTTCTCTGTATTTTGTATTTATGCAGCACTCCATTTCATTCATATGCATTTATGTGAAATAGGAGCATGACCATCCTATAATAAGAAGTACACCGATTTGGGTGATCCTTACTAAGGAGTGCTAAATTCTCTATCATTGTTGAAAATACTTTTCTGAAAGGAAGAGGGAGGTTATTTTCATATCTTTTCCTTTTTTTACCTTTACTTTTACATTATATTTATTTTCATTATCATTCATCTCTTCTTTATTAGTCTCTTATGTGTGGAAAATGCGATTTAATCTGTTATTTGATTATTAACAGTGGTACACCATTTCTCTGCTCTGCACTAGGGATTTAAATAACGTTATTTTCAGCAAAATACTACTGTTGCAAGTTTATTCATATATACTAGTCTCTTATGTGTGGTAAATGAGATGCAATCTGTTATTTGATCATTAATAGTGGTACACCATTTTTTTTTTTTTTTTTTTGCTGTGCATTAGGGATTTAAATAACGTTATTTTCAGCAAAATACTACTGTTGCAAGGTTTATTCATATATACTAGTCTCTTATGTGTGGTAAATGAGATGCAATCTGTTATTTGATCATTAATAGTGGTACACCATTTTTGTTTTTGCTGTGCATTAGGGATTTAAATAACGTTATTTTCAGCAAAATATTACTGCTGCAAGGTTTATTCATATAATCCAATATGGCATGATATTTGTTCAGCATACATGCATTGACGAGAATCAGGGCCTCTCCTGTCTCTCATAAGCTATTTCAGCTAAAATTTTCATCTCTCTAGCTTCCCTGCCAGCTAGCCTATCCGTTTCATGCTCTCTCATCCATCATTCTGGACAGCAGAAGCATCTTGGTAGTCATACTCTCTCATTCAGCAGATTACGGCCATACTCCACAGGATACGCCTGATCCCGTTCGATCTTGGAAGCAAATCTGTGGCAGGCCTGGCCAGTAACTGTGTGGGGGACCAACAGCGAACACCAGGTGCAGTAAACAACCCAGCTGAACAGCAGAAGTAAGACACCCTTCTTAATTATTTCTTTCTTTTTCTTCCTTCAATTGTCTCTCTAGTATCCAATTACTCTAGTAGTGACCATCAAATACGCTGTGCATACAATTATTTCTTTGTCTTTATCCAGCATTTCCCCTCCCCCCCCCCCCCCCCCCCCCCCGTTACCTAAATTGTCTAACAGTATATTACTATACCTTATCAGCATTGACTTGCGTTTTCAGACTTCTGTCAGAAACAGAAAGTTGAATAACTCAGTACCCTTTAAGCAAAAGCCTTCGGGTACACGGCTGCCTAACTATTGAGCAGAAGGTGTATATAAACCCACACAGGCAACATCCTAATACATCACTTTCAACTGTTTCAATTTTTTCATTGTTTATTAATCTCTTTTCTATCTATATCCTATATCATACATACCCTCCCTTTCATTAGAACCATTCATAAATACAGAGATAACCAAACCAAGGTATTCTATCCCTGGGAACAAAACTATTAACCTGTCATATATTACAGACAGACCTTTTCCCAGTTTATATATTAATTATAAATAATTTTCACCAATGCGTTTTTCCTCACTATATTTGATAAAATAAATTATCAAGCAAATTACATGCATGATTATTTATAAACATATTCTTACAAACAGTGTCACTTTATTTTTACTATAAATTATTAAAAGTTATGTTTTAAATGTCTAATTTTGATGAAGAGTGCCCCAACATAGAGTCTTTCTCCTCTCCTGTGTTAGTCATTCCACTGGGTATCATGGGCCAACCTCCGAAACTCCGTACAGTAAACCTCAACTGGCCTTCGCCCTTGCTTAAGGATCGAAATCTGAGCCTCGGCTGAGGCCGTCTTGTCAGGGTCATCATACAACATGCCCAGTGCCGTAAAAAAAGCATCAACACTTTTAAGCGACGGACAGTCAGGCTGCAACCCATATGCCCAGACCTGTGGGTCTCCTTGTAGCAAGGAAATCACTATGCCCACCCGCTGAATCTCCGACCAGAAGACTGAGGCCTAAGCCGGAAGTATAGCTTGCAGCTCTCCTTGAAACAAAAGAACTGCGAGCGATCTCCAGAAAAACGATCCGGGAGATTTACTTTCGGCTCCTTAACCCCTGCAGGTGCTGCTGCTGCGGGAGCTCCGCCAGCAGCCTGGGAGGTGTGCATTTTAATGGACAAATCATTAAATTTTGAGTCAGGACCTGCACCTGATCAACCACCTGTTGCAACGTATTTTGAGGGGTATGCTCCATATTCCCACAAAATTTCAACAGGAGTATTGGGCTGCTGAATATGTTATGCACACCAGTGCCTGCAGGAAAGTACTGGTGTCAGGACTGTTATGCACTCCAGTGCCTGCAGGAATGTACTGGTGTTTGAACTGTTATGCAAAACAAATGGACTCACAGACAGACTAGGGAATATGACATAACGTACACAGAAGGTGGTAGGGTAACAAAATACACACAACGTGAACAGAGAAGCCCAGAGGCTAAGGAACTGGGTATCTCCCTAGTATTAGAACTGCTCAGATGTGAAAAGCAAGATGTTGTGTTTTAATACATAGAAAACCCGAAATGCTGTTGCTAAGGGCAACAGCAAAACCTAAAGGGTTACCAACGGGTGTGGCAGTAAACTCCTTGGTCAGAGATGGAATGATAGACACAAGGAGATTCTCCACAATCCTAATTCTCACTTGCAGTGCACAGGTTCGGTTTACTGCCACTAAACTGACCCCTGACACCTAGCACAGTGAGACAGGATTAGACAGGCAAGTCTTAGAATACAGCCGCAAACTTGCTAAGTTCACAGAGTAGTAACAGAACCCCAGCAGCTAAACGACTGACCTCCAGTCTTACTGCTAGGTCTGGATTGGCAGAGTGTAATACCAAATCCCCAGGCCTATTTGCAGTAAGCAACAAACAAATACAAAGCTACACAGTGCTGGCTAACTTTCAGAAACTGACTAACCAACAAAGATTCAGCAGCATCTGCTTACCCTGAAAAGAGGCCTTATAAAGCAGGTGCTGTCCACGCCCCACTCAGACCTCAAAGACTGTGAGCACAAAAACCAGCACCGGATCCCCTGCCATGCACAGAGCCTATAACCACTGCACAGCAAAAGACCCGAACCGGAGTATCAGCTGCGCTCAGGTTACTCCGCTAGCACTTGTCTCCCGGTTGCCATGACGACGTGGCAGCACAGGGCAGGAGACCCTAACACTTATTCAGCCGTTGGCAGCGTGTGAGTGTACGGAACAACCTTGTACAACACCACTAACGTTGTAAAGCCTCCCAGACAGAACGATCACACTCTATAGCATTATATAATAAATCTATATGGTGCAAGCTGTAAATCACAGTGACCCAGAAAATACACGGAATGCCGCTCAGCCCTCTGGGTAGGGAACAACGGTGTTTAAAATTGCATGAGATTGGAAAGTAACATTCTGGAGTCTCGCCAAGTGCAGCGTCACCGTTCCCATCCATTATTTACCACGATTCTTCATTTACCGCATACGGGGAAATCTTTATTCATACGTCGATTTTTCGTGAGTTCCGAGCGGCAATAAAAATGATTGCAGCAAATATCGGCCATTGTCATCATTCCCCTAATTCCATTCAGCGGGGTGTCGTTAAGTCGTGCGCACAAGATTCTGTGTAGACAAGCGCGTCACCTGGCCATGAGTACAGTTCCCCTATCCAGAGTTGTCTGCCGCTCTAATAGGGGGGATGCCCTGTTCAAGTCATGGGTAGGAGGAGAGCCCGAAAATCTCATGTGTCATTCCAAAACCTGCTGACAGGGGACAAATCTGGCGCCACACTAGGTAAGAGGCATGAAAAATTGCCGGCAAATAACTAAGAGAAACCTACAATCAAATGTAACATTTTTATTTTTCCTTTCGTTCAAAATTAAAAAGAAACAGAACGGTCCAGAAATGTTTATTCCAAATTGAAAGTAAAGTGCGCCCTGCGCGCAGGAGATCAGGAAATGTGCAGAAATCTAACGTTTTCCTGTTTTCCCTGATCAGCAGAGCGCTACAAAGGCGCAGCGCCAATGTCGCAGGTGCGCGCTGTAAGTCTACTGTTTCTATTGCGTCTACTCCGCCTGATCCCCGCGCTGTAATTGTGACATTTCTCTGCGCTAATGGATACAATTCCGCAGCCCGCTCTTTCATGCGTTTTACAGTAACCTGTACGAGCCATATCTTCCCCTATCTGCAGCTTCTTCCCATACTTACTAAGCTTGGTGGCATCCTGACTATTAGTAACAGCGACAGGCTGCTCTGAATAGGGAAACTTTAATAATGGCCACGTTTTATGTCCCACTGAGCAGTCTCCTGAGCCATCTGTGCGTCTAATGTGCACCATCATTGCGGTATTAGTGAAAACCATTAGAGGCCATTATGCCATATTCAGGTCTAGGAAGAGAAGTGCAGGGGGCACTAATAAAAAAATAATGACTCCCTACAATCTAGATCTGTCCCTAATGTACGTAGATTTCACTCCAAATTCTTCATTGTCACCATGGGACAGGTCAGCAACAGCCGGGCTAAAGGTTGCAGGCATATGTAAGCACGCGGGACTGGATGAAATATTTGCACGTGTTGTCACACCAGGTAATCAGCATTCTGGGAAAGGTGTGCTTTCCAACAAGGTCATCGGTTTACTACACATTCACTGCGGTTCTGATCTCTCACCCAGAGTCGTAATTATTATCTCATTTACGTCATCTCTTCCCACAAGAAGCGAATAAACGCTCCTGATCCGCCCTACATCTCCCGTTAGGCGGGGGGTTTCCAAATGCGTTCCACAATCTCCCGCTCTGCAGAACACTGGAGCAAGTGCGGGAGTCTGGGGGAGCAGAAGAAAAACCTAGTACCAACCCCGGACATTAATGTAAAATTGGTCTTTTTAACACTGGATGCTGTATAGAATACAGTATTAATATTTACCACTATAATGGTGTATAGTACAGGCCGTATCAAACATACTTACATAGTATAAACAAGATAAGTTGTCAGGAAAAGGATAATCATACCATAATGAATAAATACACAAACACAATTGAACCAGTACTGCACTTTCTAAGCTCACATTCTCCCACCTAATGGTAAGGCTCCTGTCTCTTCTTACTGGTGGCTGCTCTCTGGTCCAGTGCACACACGCACAGCAAACTTGGTAGAAGAAGCTGCTACCACTGGGCATGTGCGGCAGCTCCGCTAAACAGCATGATGTGGTGGCAGGTCTAGAAACCATATTATATACTATTGCTATTGTCATAATTTGAGCCACTTGCCAAGAGGAGGGGGGTTTGGGGGCAACCAGAAACCCGCCCTGCTTTTGCCTATGAGGTGGCCTCAGTATAGCTTAGTTTCAACAGTGATATATATATATATATATATAGATACATAAAGTATATATAGGTATATGCGTGGATAGATATTTTTCATTAAATTCAGCGATCACTGATTACTGTCATTGATACAATAATAATCCTACTTGATGAAGAGGCCCTTTATTGTAAACTGCCTATTGCTGAAACCTGGGGCTGATGGAGAATTGACACCTGAGCGGCAGGACTCTGCGCTCCTATATGTTTATTACACTAATCCAAGCTTTCTGCTTTTATTGCTATTTTATGTTATTGATTTTCTCCCATATTGCAGATGAACAGCCAGGAGCTGGGTCCCGGCATTATCCAGCAGGACTGGACCCCCAGCGTGTACCCGGTGTATGAAGAAGACAGTAACAGCAGCTGCGGATCCCTGGGGACGTCTGTACGGAGTGTGAAGGCCAGCGAGGGAGAGGACAATGACCCAGACGCTGAGGAGAAGGTTTGCACTGTGTGTGGAGACAGGGCCAACGGGTATCACTTCCACGTCCTGACCTGCGAGGGCTGCAAAGGATTCTTCAGGTGAGCAGAACTTACAGGGATTCTTTGTGCGGCCATTTTGAGGGCACTGGACCACTAGTTAGCGGCATTATTGAGGTATGAGGCGCAAAGTGTTTTTCTTGTGTATTCATTCTAAAACGGCCTTACTTTGCCTCTCATTCCCAGCCCGACCAATGATGGCGATGGGTTCTTGAAGGGGTTGCAGTGATTGTACGAGGAATTTGGTGTAAATGGGTTTTTTTCCCCCAGGGATATTATTTTCTCTCTCCACATCAGCTTTGTCTCCCATTTATCTCCTCAGACGTTCCATGGCTAAAGCATTAACCTTCACCTGTCCGTTCACTCGCACCTGTACCGTCGCCAAAAACAAGCGCCGGAGGTGCCAGGCCTGCCGGCTCCAGAAATGCCTTGACGTGGGGATGAGGAGAGACAGTAAGTGACGGGCCGTATTGGCCCCATCTCCCCTTCTCGATCTCTTTCTGCATTGTGGAATAGACATGGGCCTCTTCTCAGAGGAAATTCTATTATCCCTCAGCACAAGGATCAACGATTGAACCATTAGGACCTTAAGTGTTTGTTAATGTGCTTGAAATATCTGCCACCCACCAACCCCCTCCCCAAAGCAATTACTAATAAGAGAGTCAAGGTTCACCCCTGATCTCACCCCTCGCGACGCTGAACCTGAAAGAGTCCATTAAAGCCAGCCAAATACATTGATTGCGGAGGCCCAATAATGCTCCGTGTCTCCGTAAGAAATCCCAGAAGCCTCTGCAGCCGGTTATCTTCCCTCCCTATTATGTCAGGTCAATTATCCCCGAGGAGGCTCCGACTGCAGAAGCTGATTCTACTGCAGCAGCCTGTTATCCGGCGCAGATTTTCCCTCTTGTCTAATCCAGGCCGAGCTGCACACAACTCCGCTCCAGGAACAGAGGCTATAAATAGGCCCAGCGCCCCCCTCCCCACCGGCCTACTCACCCCCTCCCCATCACTGTTTATAGCATTTATTCCTTTGATGTACTTTCAATAAACATCAGCCACAGTCAGGGGATGACTGCAGCTACAGTACAAGGACATGTAGTGCAACACAGAGCCGAGGCGAGAGAGGCCGCAGGGTCCCCCAGGGGGGACAGGGGGATGTGCGAGGGAGAGGAAACTGTGACACAATTCCGCAGGGATTGGGGGAGGGGTTACGGGGGACCATTAACACGTTGTGTGGGTCTGCCCGTGGCGATCGCGCTTTATATTCCAGTTTTGTGTAGATGTGATGAATATTAATATTGAGTTCACTGCAGGACACGGCAAAGCCTGGGAGACAATTTGGATAAATGTCACATTACAGTATTTACCAGTTTTTCTCTCCATATTATTAGATGCTTTCTGTAAAGTATATATTAATATACAAAATGATATAATGTATTATTATTATTTTACCTGTAAAGTCCCCAACACCAGTTGTATTACCCCGTCCCTGCGGCCCGGAGGGGCGCCTTCTCTGGCTAGGCCTTTCCCGTCTCGCTGGCAGTGAGAGCCATTGGCGGACCACCCGCAGGATTCCCATATCTTAGTCGCAGCATATAGAGAGGACATATACTTTACTCACTTAACTTTAAATAATTGCACAGTCTGACATAACGGAGGTAATATAAATCTGAGCGGTGGGCGGCTGCGGACATCACTTGGAATTTTGCCAGAGCAGCATTGCGCATTTTATGGCGCAGGTGCGAGGTTGTTGCGGTCGTCAGAACAGCATGGGAGCGCTCGCAATGGTGACGCATCTCTGTCATCGCATGGGAGTGAACTGCCCCCACAGACTATGGGTTCCATATTGGCGGAATAGAATTTCAGCAGGCACTCCACAGAAACAAGACGTACAATGCTTTGAGAGCAATGAGAAATACAATAACGGGAAAGAATTCACCCTCAGAAGTGTAGTAGAATAAATTAATACTATAAATCATGAAAGACGTCCAGGTATAAAAACATAAAATTACATCGCACCTCCCTATTCACCAGGCGGGTTCTTGTACATTTCACTAAAAGCTATTTCCAAACAATAGTTACATCAATAAAACCTCAATGAAACAATCAATTATCCCAAATCATTCCCCGAGGCACTTCTATTGCAGCTGATAATTGCCCGACCAATCACTGGCTGTTTAACAAGGCAGCACATACTGGAAGACAATATACTGTATATATATATATAATTATATATATATATATATATATATATATATATATATATAATTATAGATATAAACTGCAGCACACAGGGGGCTATCATGTGGACCTCTCATAGAAGCTTGCATTATAAACTGTTTTTTTTTATTATATTGATAATAAGATGATTTGCAGCCTGGAGCTGACAATGTCTAAGCTTCCTTATGGCTGAAAGACGGCACCTTCTGTAGAGGTTAGCAGAGCAGCTCCTACAGTGCAGCAGGTTAGAGCTACATCTATCATAGTGAATGTGAAAGACCAAAGCTGGCCATACATGTACAAAGCCTGACCCCCTCTGGGAAACACAAGCGATTATCACTTGGTGAACAAATGATTGGATATAAGCCTATAATGGAGTTGAAGTTTGACAATCACATGCAATAAGCTTTGCTTTATTTCCATCATAAGGAAGCTGCAAACACGATCCAATCAGGAATAAGGGTGGTCATTCCGAGTTGTTCGCTCGGTAAATTTCTTCGCATCGCAGCGATTTTCCGCTTAGTGCGCATGCGCAATGTCCGCACTGCGACTGCGCCAAGTAAATTTGCTATGCAGTTAGGTATTTTACTCACGGCATTACGTGGTTTTTTCTTCGTTCTGGTGATCGGAGTGTGATTGACAGGAAGTGGGTGTTTCTGGGCGGAAACAGGCCGTTTTATGGGTGTGTGCGAAAAACGCTACCGTTTCTGGGAAAAACGCGGGAGTGGCTGAAGAAATGGAGGAGTGTCTGGGCGAACGCTGGGTGTGTTTGTGACGTCAAACCAGGAACGACAAGCACTGAACTGATCGCAGATGCCGAGTAAGTCTGGAGCTACTCAGAAACTGCTAAGAGGTGTGTAGTCGCAATTTTGAGAATCTTTCGTTCGCAATTTTACTATGCTAAGATTCACTCCCAGTAGGCGGCGGCTTAGCGTGTGCAAAGCTGCTAAAAGCAGCTTGCGAGCGAACAACTCGGAATGACCACCAATATTCAGCTAAATCTTCTTACGGTCAATCACACATTAGAACAGTGCCACCCAGTGGCCAAATTATCATGGAAAATACTAGAATATTTCCTTGGCTTTACCAATCCTGTATTGTACTCGGGGGGGGGGGGGGGGGATATTCAGACCTGATCGTAGCAGCAAATTTGTTCGCAGTTTGGCAAAACCATGTGCACTGCAGGGGGGACAGATGAAACATGTGCAGAGAGAGTTAGATGTGGGTGGGGTCTTTTCAACCTGAAATCTAAATTGCAGTGTAAAAACAAACCAGCCAGTATTTACCCTGCACAGAATCAAAATAACCCTCACAAATCTAACTCTCTCATGTTACATCTGCCCCCCTGCAGTGCACATAGTTTTGCCCAACTGCTAACAAATTTGCTGCTACGATCAGGTCTGAATTCCCCCCTCTATCCAGTAATAACTCCTGCAATGATTTTATAAATAAATCAGATTTCAGCAGCGGATGCTCCTTTACCATACTGCATGTCCCTAGCAAATGTCTGGAGTTCTAGATCTTGTTGCCCAGACAAGTCTCTGGATCTCCAGCGGGCTGGGGAACTGCAAGTCCCAACAGGCCCAGGCATCAAGATGGATTGCAGTTCCACAACCGACCAAGAGAGTCAACGATTCCCTATCTCCAAAGTCAATCAGTCAGGACCACGGTGCTGCTGGGTGTTATTGGAAATCTGCAAGGGTTAAAGATGTAAGAAAAAAGTCTCCCAGATCATTAATAAGAGAGATGGAAGCGCTTAATTAAGGCATTAATCACCCCAGGCAATCAGATATTGAGCCATGGATCGAAATGTCAGGGCTGATTTCAGGCAATATCCCAGCTTACTCATTAATATATTTCTACCTAAGCGAGCGCTCGGTGACACACACACTAACCCCCCCCAGCCCGCTTTCTGGTAGATCGGATTAACTCCTAGACTCCCAACCGAGCTGGGAAAACATCGTAGCCACTTTGCCAATGAAAAGGTTAAACCAGCATTAACCTAATGTAGGCCCAGATGTTGCGGCTGATAGTAAGTAGGGGGGCGGATTAGAGACTTGCAACCTGTATTTAGCTGGGACCCCTAGTGTCAATGCGCTGTTGCTCTGGCTCCCAATACAATATACAGCGTATTTGGCAATCAGGTGCAAACAATAGACAGACGATGGGACCCCGACCGGCAGCCGCACCACTGCGGGATACTGGGGCACATAACAGCATAATGACTAAGTTAGGGCATATGCACTCACCATGCCTGATGCAGCCTCATACTCCCCCCCCCCCTATAATTCCTGTGGTGTTATGCATGTGTGTGTCTTGTAAGCAGCGTGTTGCCACGACGGCTGCCAGGCCTTAATAACCCTTTCTGGACTCTGCGGTTCTCAGTGATCATGTCAGAGGACGCCCTGGTGGCGCGACGCGAGCTGAGGGTGAGGAAGAAGCAGGAGCGTCTGCAGAAGGTCCACAAGGTGTCGGAGGTGGGGTCTCTGACGGAGGAACAGAAGCAGCTCATCGCCATCCTCATCGAGGCACACAGAAAGCACTTTGACTCCAATTTTAACAATTTTGTGGGTTACAGGGTGAGTATGTCAGGGCGAGGAGGGCGGGTGGGCGTCGAAGGGAGGCTTTAAGGACAACATTGAAATGTATGTTATAATCTTATTAGGGGTCTATGTACTATGCCTTGGAGAGAGCTAAAGTTCAGAAGGATAAAGTAACAGCCAACCAGCTCCTGTCATTTTTCAAACACAGCCTGTACCATGGCAGTTAGGAGCTGATTGGCTGGTACTTTATCTCTCCCCAAGGCTTAGTACATACACCCCATGCTACCTTATGCTAATGCGAGAGAATCCGTTCAGCTAAAGCGGGGGATTGTGCGTTTGCAAGAGGGAAGCCGCACTGCCCATTGGCGTTACACTGGCCGCCACATTAGTATCTGCCCCATGCCGGGGGCGAGAGGTCCCTTGCAGGGGGCTTTGTACACTCACCCACAAGTCAGGGTGGTAACATGCCTTGCCACCGCACACTTCACTCCCTGTTTCATGAAAAAAGATCCGTCCAAGTTGCATCTGAGAACAGGACAGACACAGGCAGAAGTGTGTACAGTACATGCATCCGAGAGCAGAGATCTGGGCAATTCGGAATCAGCCCCATAGTATGGAGCACGTTAAGTAATACGGCTGACCTCCAAGTACAAGCACAAGGAACCTAGGTGATCCTATACAGCTCCATGTATGAGATCTGCTGGATCACTAACCCTCTGCTGTCAGTCACAGGATCTGAGAGGATCCCTGAGGGGTTGCCTGGGGTAGATTGGGATGGAACACCAGCCCGGGAAATTCATGGAAGCAGCCCTAATGGGGGTGTGGTCTGATGAGGGGAAGGGGTCTGTTGAGGGGGGCGGGATCCCTCCTCATAGGGCCTGGTTATACGCAATTGTGGCCTACCTTTGCGTCTTTTGCTGCAGACCAATGGCGGATTGGGAACTAAAAGTGGCCCTGTAACATTTTGTAGAAGTGGCCCGACATGGGCAGCACCAGAGGTATAACATACCGTGTACACATGGCAGCATCACTGGATGGCAGAGTCGCTGTACTGCAGAGATGGAATAACAGAATTAATGGGAACAAGGCAGTGTACTGAGTGCGGTGGGCCGCCTGTCATGTGGGGGGGTGGGGTCACATGACAACACACAAACCAGGCCCCACAGAATCTTCCTGGTGAGCTCTATGTCCAATACGCCCCCGGGGAGTCGCCCACAGGGGTAAATGCACAATGGCCACCTTATCTCAGACACCTGCAGATTTTGGTACCTCTTGAAACTTGGGCGAGTTTAGTGGGGACCAGAAATATTATTAACTCTTTTATTTTCATTTTTGTTTGGTCACTTAAACAGAATTTAGGGGCTATGGGCTATTGGATGTGTTGGGTGGGGTACACCGGTCCCTTGCGTTGCATATCAGGACCCCAAATGAAATTGTTTGTTATATGCGTGAGATGGGATCCAGGGAAGATGTAGCAAGCACCCTAAAGAGGTCAGCTGGATGTGTTGTCTGTAGCAACCAATAAGATTCTTGCTATCATTTTATAGAACATACTTGATAAATGACAGCTAGAAGCTTACTGGCTGATAAGTGAGGTATCTGTAATCAATAATCGCAGTGATGGAGCACAAGCAATGACAGCCCTATGGAGATTTATCAGACAAGAGAAGGCCATGAGGCCATAGAGTTGAATGTTTATGGTCTCCTCACCGTCATTATTATCTATTATGTTCTCCTCCTTTGACCTTTGGTCTCCTGAGTTTAATATCAGTGATCTACAACCCATAGTTGGTGACCAGGAGGCACATTCTTGGCTAGAACATCAAGTACAAGTTGGTGCCACCCAAACTAACCACAGCGGGATAGCAGCTGCGCCCAGCGTATAACGTTACTTGCCCGGAGATTGTGAGATAACCTGGCAGAGCATTTTTGCTCCGATAACAGACGTGGGTCTTTGTCAGTTTTACTATTATTATCTTTTATGTTATGCGGAATTAGAGCACATAATAAAGACAGGCAACAAGAAGCATAAAAGAACAACACAAGACAGCATAATGTAAAAAATTTGAGACGTAGCAGGCAAAGGGTCTGATTCATGTTTGTATGTAAAGCAAAAAAGCAAAGCAACTGCACACAACTATACTGCACTGCGGGTGGGGCAGATGTAACATGTGCAGAGAGAGTTATATTAGGATGGGGTGTGTTCAAACTGAAATCTAAAGTGCATTGTAAAAACAAGCTGTCTTGCTGTGGGATACATGCAAATGCAGCCAGTATTTACCTTGCACAGAAAAAAAAAACCCATCTAAATCTCTCTGCACATGTTACAACTGCTTTACTTGCAGTGCAACATGGTTTTGCCCAGTTGGTTTTTGCTTTATTTACAAACATTAATCAGGCACAAAGTGAATAATGAGTAATGTAGAGAATGCACTGGAGGTAAGAGACAAGGACAGACGGAGGAGGATGAAGCGGGACTCTGGGAGCAGACAAGAAGGGAGACCCTGCTCATTGGAGCTTACATTCTTAAGGGGAGGAGCTGAAACAAGAAAGGAGAAGACCAAGTGATTATGGGAGTAAGGAAGGTGGGCCAGTGCTAGTGGAGCTAGGAGAAACACAGTGAAACGCTGATCAACAGGTGAGTTCTTAAGGAGCAATTGATGGACTGAAGGCAGGGGGAGAGTCTCATTGGAAGTGAAAGTGCGTTCCATGGGTATGGAGCAGCACAGGAGAAGATATGGAGATGGAAGTGTGAAGTGATTATGAGTGGGGAGGCGGAAGTGGTTATAAGTGGGGAGGGTAAATGAAAGGAGATGTTCACCACTGGACTCATAGATGTTGTAGTGATTGACAAGAGATTCTGGCATGCTAACCACCATCTCCAATTATTCTGTCACACAGCGATCTCCTTTCTCTTCCGAATGGACACCCCGCTCCGTAGACAGCGTTAGCCCCAATGACAGGAGGCTGTCACCAAATGCCCAACAGCTGACTGACGGCGTCCTCCAGACCGATGCCTTCAGGGAACTGCCCCATTTTGCCGACCTCAGCACCTACATGATTCAACAGATCATCAAATTCGCCAAAGAGATACCAGCTTTCCGGTGAGTCTGCAGGTAACCTCAGGTCTGATGTGAACGGATATACACAGTACGGCAGGCAAGAGTCCCCATTTTACACAGTACGGCAGGCAAGAGTCCCCATTTTACACATTAGGCAGGCAAGTGTCCCCATTTTACACATTACGCAGAAAAGTGTCAAGTGGGGGGGGGGGGGGGGAGAAAGAGATAGACTTACATTTGCAGAGGTTCTTCCCGATTTTCGGCCCAACTCTCCCTCCTCGGCCAGCCGACCGCCTCTCCCTCCTAGTAGCTTGGCCCCCCCTCCTCTTGTCATCAGTACTCCGCTCGGTGGCGGAGTTTTGCAGAATGACGCGATTGCGTTGTGACGTCACGACGCAACAGCGTCATTCCGCGAAACTCTGCCCCCCAAGTACTCGTGAAGAGGGAGGAGGGGAAGCAAGGACCCGCAGAAGTGCCGCAGCGGGCGCCCTGTGCGGTTGCACGGCTCGCCCGCCCCAAGAAACGGCACTGGGGTTAGGCTGTGATTAGCATTAGGCTGCGATTAGGGCTAGGCTGTGATTAAGATTAGAGTTAGTCTTTTTTAGAGTTAAATTCAGAACAGTGGTTTGTTCAAATGTATGCTGACATGCAGAACTGGGAATTTGTCCTTCGGTTCATATTTTTACTCACATTGCCAGCAAAGATTCCCATGAGCCTTGCAGGTCCAAGATATACAGATGGTGCAATATATCTATTCGAATGCTGCTACTTGTTCTTTCTCACAGACAATGAGCAAAGTTTTTAATATCTGCCAAGTATAAGTAGAAAAGTCTAGAAATAATAATTTAGGCAATACTGCCTCTTGCTGCTAATACAAAATTGAGTTTATAGTGTGTACATGATTTTGATAAAATTTTGGCAAACGTTTACACATGCTCTGAATATGATATGATGCCTGTTCAAAAAGGTATATAAACCCCTTGTGCTTAATACTGACAGACATCGGGATGTAATAGAGTACGAGTTTGCCAGACATGCGGGATGGTGGCCAAACATAGAGATTTTTCTAAAGGGGCAGTCATTACAAGGGATGGTTTTGTCTTGTAAATGACTGCCTCTTTAAAAATATACGAGTTAAGCCGGCATACCGCACGTCCGGTGAACTTGGACTCTATTATATCGTGCCTGGAGTATTGCTGAACACCATAATTGTGTGTCTGTTCACTTATTCTCTGGCCATGATAATCTTTTCTTTTATAGATATCCTTGTTCCTGGTTACATGACAATTTACCGTTATCATCTGTGATTAGGGTTAGGATTAGCGTTAAACTGTGACTAGGGAAAGGATTAGGTTGTGATTAGGGTTAGGGTTAAGGCTGTGATTAGGGTTAGGATTAAGGTTAGGATGCAATAAGGATTAGGATTAGCTGTGACAAGGGTTAGGGTTATACTGTGATTAGGATTAGGGTTAGGATGCAATAAGGATTAGTATTAGCTGTGATGAGGGTTATACTGTGATTAGGGTTACAATTAGGATGCGATTAGGGTTAGACTGTGCTTAGGGTTACAATTAGGATGCGATTAGGGTTAGACTGTGATTAGAGTTACAATTAGGATGTGATTAGGGTTAGGCTGTGGTTAATGTTAGAGTTTGGCGTACTTACCTCACCAACGCAAATCCTCATGGTCAACATGCCGACTGTCAAAATTCACAATGTCAACATTCCGGTACTGTTGATATTGTGAGTGTCAACATTTCACATGTCAACCCCCATCCATGTCAACATTCAGAACATGTCGACATTACATGCATTTTGTCAAGTAACTCCATTTGTCTACCTCTCATAACTGCCCGATACATCTACTGTGCACCAGGTGCCTCCAAATAGTCCCTTAGTGCCTCAAAAATACCATGAAAAAATGAGAAAGACGAGGTATAGTACATAGGGTGGGGACATCTGTAGTAATGTGATGTTTAGGACATGGACAGCTGATAAAATTGATCATTTAAAGCGGGTTAAACCTTCCTCTTTGCCAGAGTAGCACATTGGTGTTGGGGGTCCCTCTCTGGGGTCCTGCTGCCCACAATCACCTGCAACTGCTGCTGACCAACAAACCATGGAGTGTTAAGGTAGGGATCTCCGCTGTACAACAGCATGACGATTTCAAACAATGGGGCAGATGTATTAACCTGGAGAAGGCATATGGAAGTGATAAACCAGTGATATGTGCAAGGTGATAAATGCACCAGCCAATCAGCTCCTAACTGTTAATTTACATACTGGAGCCTTTATCACCTTGCACATATCACTGGTTTATCACTTCCTTATGCCTTCTCCAGGATAATACATCTGCCCCATTGACTTCAACATGGGAAACCCCCAAGAAAGTGCGGCAGCAATCAGGGCTGAGTGGGAAGCCTAGATACCCATAGGAGAGCTATAAGAATGTATATATAGTTGTTGGCACCACAGGGGTGCTATGAATTTAATCTTTGCCCATTAATCACGCCTAGCATAAAATACCTTTTCAGTATTATTTATGGCACTAGACGGTGTGAGAGCAGTGCTGCCACCATGTGGCAGACCAAAGTTACTGCAGGCGCAATGTTGATACCAACTTAAAAAGGGTAAAAACCAGGGACGTGCGGTGAGGTAAATGGTTCAGGAGACACTGGCTAGTACCAGAGACAGATTTACACACAATATATGAGCCCAAGGGTGCACGTGGGCATTATACACAGATGCAGCGGTGGAAATTTAGAGATGTTCGGAGAAGATAGGCTGCCTCACCTGCCATAAGCCCTCATTCCGAGTTGTTCGCTCGCTAGCTGCTTTTAGCAGCAGTGCACACGCTTAGCAGAAGTGTGAACGAAAGGTTAGCAGAACTGCTTGAAAAAAATGTCATGCTGTTTCTGAGCAGCTCCAAACCTACTCCTACCTTGCGATCACTGCAGACAGTTTAGTTCCTGTTTTGACGTCACAAACACGCCCTGCGTTCGGCCAGCCACTCCCCCGTTTCCCCAGGCATGCCTGCGTTATCTTCTGACACGTCTGCGTTTTTTAGCACACTCCCGGAAAACGGTCAGTTACCTCCCAGAAATGCCCCTTTCCTGTCAATCACTCGCGGATCAGCAGTGCGACTGAAAAGAGTCGCTCGACCTTGTGTAAAAATGCATAGTTTTGTGTGAAAGTACTTCGCGCGTGCGCACGGCGGCCCATACGCATGCGCAGAAGTGCCGATTTTTTGCCTGATCGCTGTGCTGCGAACAACGGCAGCTAGCGATCAACTCGGAAATACCCCCATATAAAAATTATTAGAATAATTGCTAACACATTCTTTGTATTTTCCATATACCTTAGTCAAAACGCTGGCTTATACGTTGGTATTATAGGAAAGGCTCTGCCTCACCTGCCTCGCCCCACCGCACGCAGATTTATTTCTTTTTTATGCAGTTTGTCTTTATTGGTTCACAGCCAAAAGTAAGCGCAGCAAATAATGTCAATCAGAATTCAGTTGATATGACAACCATATCGATGACAGTTTACAAATGGCATATGTTGAACCTGTAATTTTGAACGTAAATTAAGATCTATACCAAATACTGTAAGAAATTGCGTATTTTGTTAAAAAGGTGAATCCAACAGATAAGTATAAAGGGCACTGGACATAGAAAACACAGACGGGAAAGAAGAATGGTAGGGGGGAAACAGCTGTCAAGTTAGAAGGGGTCGATTTCTGGAACCATATCGTTGAAAAATGTTGATGACCTTTCGAAAAGGATAAAATGAGATCTTCTATGGACATATAGTGATCAAGACACGCACGCCACTCCGTCATGCTGGGTGCTGAGACTGAACGCCGAAACGCATATATTTATATAGCATCCCTCCTTTATTTTATTAGTCTGCCCTAATAAAATGTAAATAAATCTCGCAGCCATACTTGCGGTTGCAGCACTTGGCTGTTTCCAGTGCACCAGACTGCAGCGCGAGCCGTTGTGGCTGAGATCAGATCACGATACTTGCACCCATGACATATCCACTTGTCTCCCCCCCCACCAGGGCTCTGCCCATCGATGACCAGATTTCCCTTCTGAAGGGCGCCACCATGGAAGTTTCCCTGATCCAGATGAATTCTGTCTTTAACCTGGAGACCAATATGTGGGAGTTTGGACGAATAAAATTAAGTGTACAGCACGGCGTCATGAGTGAGTATTGCCATCCAGAAAATAACAACCTACAGAGAATGCCCTCCTATTGCAATTGGCATATCTTTGGCATGTGTAAGAAAAGTATATTATGGCTTATTAGTGCAAATGCTACCAGGGTTGGGCCAACATTTGGGCATTAGTAGATCAGCCCTGCCAGTGGAATAGCTTGTAGCGAGCTGGAAGCCACGCCTCCCACTGTGGCTATCCCTCTAAGAAAGGAAATTGCTGCTGCGGCCCAGCCACTGCGCAGTCACTAAGCAGCGTAGGACAAACTCCGTCATTAAAGACCAGGTTTTAAGGATATTCATGTTTGAGCACAGGAGAATTAATTAGTACCTTGATTTAACGTTCTGGACTCAAGCATGGATATCCGTAAAACCTGGATTGTAATGGCGGAATATGGGAACCTCTGGCAATAATGCAGCACAAATGGGATTCCCTGCTTTCAGGCCCGGCCCTCTCCCATAACTACAATACTGGCCTGATGGATGATGCCCTTCTGTCCAAATTGTTAGTCCAGATGTCCAAAACCAAAGAGCAACCCATACAGTATTTTAATTTGGAGATACAGATGTCAAGATTCTGGTCTTTCTAGCTGGGAATGAGAACAAGTACAACTCATATTGTTCTATATATACGGCATATTTCTTCCTAACCACAGACAGGACATACGCTTTATCTTTCATCATTATCAAAATGAACATTCCCCTATGCACTATGCTCCAATGGGGATCATCCCCTCTCCTAGCAAACTAGCCCCAGGCCCCCCCACCTCCGCAGCACACTAGCCCCAGGCCCCCCCACCTCCGCAGCACACTAGCCCCAGACACCCCGACCTCCACAGCACACTAGCCCCAGGCCCCCCCACCTCCGCAGCACACTAGCCCCAGGCACCCCCACCTCCGCAGCACACTAACCCCAGGCCCCCCCACCTCCGCAGCACACTAGCCCCATGCCCCCCCACCTCCGCAGCACACTAGCCCCAGGCACCCCCACCTCCGCAGCACACTAGCCCCAGGCCCCCCCACCTCCGCAGCACACTAGCCCCAGGCACCCCCACCTCTGCAGCAAACTAGCCCCAGGCCCCCCCACCTCCGCAGCACACTAGCCCCAGGCCCCCCCACCTCCGCAGCACACTAGCCCCAGGCACCCCCACCTCCACAGCACACTAGCCCCAGGCCCCCCCACCTCCGCAGCACACTAGCCCCAGGCACCCCCACCTCCGCAGCACACTAACCCCAGGCCCCCCCACCTCCGCAGCACACTAGCCCCATGCCCCCCCACCTCCGCAGCACACTAGCCCCAGGCACCCCCACCTCCGCAGCACACTAGCCCCAGGCCCCCCCACCTCCGCAGCACACTAGCCCCAGGCACCCCCACCTCTGCAGCACACTAGCCCCAGGCCCCCCCACCTCCGCAGCACACTAGCCCCAGGCACCCCCACCTCCGCAGCACACTAGCCCCAGGCACCCCCACCTCCGCAGCACACTAGCCCCAGGCACCCCCACCTCCGCAGCACACTAGCCCCAGGCACCCCCACCTCCACAGCACACTAGCCCCAGGCACCCCCACCTCCACAGCACACTAACCCCAGGCACCCCCACCTCCGCAGCACACTAGCCCCAGGCACCCCCACAGCACACTAGCCCCAGGCCCCCCCACCTCCGCAGCACACTAGCCCCAGGCACCCCCACCTCCGCAGCACACTAGCCCCAGGCCCCCCCACCTCCGCAACACACTAGCCCCAGGCACCCCCACCTCTGCAGCACACTAGCCCCAGGCCCCCCCACCTCCGCAGCACACTAGCCCCAGGCACTCCCACCTCCGCAGCACACTAGCCCCAGGCACCCCCACCTCCGCAGCACACTAGCCCCAGGCACCCCCACCTCCGCAGCACACTAGCCCCAGGCACCCCCACCTCCGCAGCACACTAGCCCCAGGCACCCCCACCTCCGCAGCACACTAGCCCCAGGCACCCCCACCTCCACAGCACACTAGCCCCAGGCACCCCCACCTCCGCAGCACACTAGCCCCAGGTACCCCCACCTCCGCAGCACACTAGCCCCAGGCACCCCCACCTCCGCAGCACACTAGCCCCAGGCACCATCTCTAGCAGTGGGGGTTGCTATGGATGATCCAGGTAATCGGTGTCAGTATCGCTGCGTGCTCTGTGTATGACAGGATACCGATATAACATCTCTCTCTGTTTCCCTCTGCAGCCGGCTTTCAGGAGCTGTATCTGGAGCCGCTGCTGAAGTTCCACGTCACCTTACGCAAGCTGAAGCTACACGAGCCGGAGTACGTTCTGATGCAGGCCCTGGCGCTGTTTTCCCCAGGTAACAATAACCCATATGGGAGGCAAATCCCAAACCAAATGGGCATCAGTGGTCCTCTGACACTGGACAAGAGCCCAAAACGGAGCACCATGTATATGGGCATCTATTTACCCCACCGGCCTATAAAGGGCGCTGCCATGGGAGAAACGTTTTGGGTTTGTGTGTGTTCATTGTTGGTTTATGTGTGCAGGGTCACTAAGTCTCTACAAGGGCCAGGGTCTCACTTGGCGATATCTCTGGCCACATTACATACCACCCACACCGCATACACAGCCGCCACATCTCTATGTGTTTAACCCCATTTAATATGGCGTATTTTGCTTTTAATATCCGTACCATTTTTAATTTCTTGGTTGAACATGTCGAGAAGTGGCAGCTTGCAGAAAGCAGCTGCTTGATAAATTTGCCAAACAGCGTCTAACCGGAACCTCGCCGTAATCAATGCATCTGATTGGTTGATATGGATTACAGCATGGACGCACTGTGGGCCTAATTCAGTAAGGATTGCAATCGCAATGCAAATGCAGGAGGAGGTGCATACCACCTCCTACCTGAATTTGCGATGTGATCGCATTTGTGGTGAACATTGTGGCCGTAGGTCATCTGCGACGGCAGGCTGAGTGCGCCTAATCTTACTCAGGCTTGCGTCACAGTGAGGCTTACGAGGCCAGGGAAACTGCGTCTTGCGACACAGTCCTTGGCCTCACCACTACTGGAAAATGGGGACGACACGCCCCTGTTTCCAGCAACGCCTCCCAACGAACGCCTCTGCCTGTCAATCAGTTCTGCACATGTGCAATTTCCCGAACATCAGGAAACTGCGCCGAGAATCACATTAGTGATCCTTAGTGAATCAGGGCCTATGTGCGCTGTGGTGTTATTATCTGATCTTTATAATGAGCCTTTTTCCTCTTGATCCCATTTAGACCGTCCAGGTGTCATGGAGCACAGCGTTATTGATGAGTTTCAGGAGAAAACCGCCCTGACACTGAAATGCTACATCGATTACCACCACCCGCTGCCAGACAGCAGGTAACATGGGGACAGCACTCCACGTGTGTGCGTGTCACTCTCACTGTGCACATGCGTGTGCAGAGCAGTTTGTGTCGGTGGGCAGAGCTTGCCCTGCCTCTCTCCTGTTACTGCACCCTTTTTTAATGCAGAGTGGGCAGGGGGGACTGGGGATTGGTGTGGAGGCTTAGATAGATCTCTTTAATTGTTACGCAGGGTACACACTAGAGCAATGTCGGCACAATATGCCGGATTATTCCAACTAGACCCTTTTACACCAACCAGCAACACGGGTTATGCACGCTCATGTGCAATAACCCATGTTATATGCTGGCGGTGTAAAAGGGGTATTAGTCAAACAAATATTATCTTGTAGATGTAGTATTTGTCTTGGTGCGCCATCTACTGGATTGACATGTATATTGCAACTTCATAAATCAAGATAAGCTGCCTGATTAGTGATTAATATATAGTCGGATTTTCATGCAAAATAGATCTTGAGCTATATATCTATATATTTATATATGCATACATATATAACTGTTTGTGTTCGGGCTGTGCAATATATACTGTATACATTTTTGGCCTAAGGAGCCAAAATATCCAAATATCAAGCGTCTGTTTTTTACTTTATTGCTCCTCTCCTTGATGTCACATCGAGATCATACATACCTCAGTGTCTTTCTAGGTCACTAAGCTATATACTTGTGAAAACGGCATCCAGTAGTTTTTGCATGATGCCGAAGGGACAGACAAAATTTCAGATTTTTTTTTTCCTGTCTCCATAGTTTATACAGTCACAAAGAGTATATTTCTCAAAACAAATTCTATGTACAGACACAACCATTACAACTGTATTCTAAGTATAAATAAAATAAATACTGTAACTAAAGAACGATCACTAAAGTACCTACGGCTCAACATGCACTAAAATAATAAAAAATAAAAATAAATATAAAAAAACATAAAAAATAAATATATATACACACACAAACACACACTTTCTCTCTCTCACTCACCCTAAACTTACCTATCACAGACTGGCCGTAGCTGTAGCAGATGTGGTAGCAGCCTAGTCACATGTAGCTCCGCCCCTCCATTTCATGTAGCTCCGCCCCCTTTTCATGACTGAGTTGTGGCACTAGTCACAGGAGGAGGAGAGTACGCTGCAAGCCTCTATCGAAAAGTCCCTGCCAAAATTGCCATCGCCTCAGAGGATACAGTTATTAAAGATACTAGAGGAGCCTCCTCTAGTATCTTTAATAACTGTCTCCTCTGAGGCGGCGGACATTTTTGGAGGGATGTTTACAATAGAAGCTTGCTGCGTCCTCTCTTCCTCCTGTGACAGTGCCAGAACTCGGTCATGAAAGGTGGCCGGAGCATAATGGCGGGCAGACAGCGGCATGAGTCGCCCGGGCCCTCTCCTCTCTGTTAGAGAAGCAGGGCCCGGGACACCCCCCGGATGGCAGGCCTGGTGTCAGTTTATCTGGGGGTAAGCATTGGGGCGTGGGGTCCCCTGAACTGTTCTGTCTAGGTCACTCTGGGGCATCACACTCTAACACTTATAGGGCGGAATGTACTAAAGCAAAAATGCGGTAAAACCCCCGAAAACGGGGGTTTTACCGCATTTTCAAATTTACTAAGACCGTACCGCAGCGTTTTCGCCATCCAGGGCATCGCCATCTCTGGATGGCGATACCCTATAGAAGCCTATGGGCTTCTTATTGCCGACCGCCGCAATCTTAATACATCCCGCCCAGAGTCACTATTTTTCACCACCTCCTATGTGTGTTATTTTATCCATGTATATTTTTTTCACATACTTTGTGTCTAATTTTAAAACACTTTCTACACTCAGTGACTACTTTTGCTTATCCTATGCTTTATTACACCTCATTTTTTTCTACTAGTGTGATGACCTGGGGGGTTCGTGGCTGGGCTGATTTGGAGGTGCCCTGCATCCCAGTGTGAACGCCAAAGTGTTAGGGACTTGCTCGATAGAGGTGACCTCGACGCGGTGGGCAAGACCATATCATTGGGCAGTTATATGCTAACAACCTCTTATTATATATTGTAATCTACAGTAATGGTTGCATAGTGCATCTGCACCCATTCCTTCTCCTGTAATATTCATGTATCGCCTATCTCTTCCCATTCTAGGTTCCTGTACGCCAAGCTCCTCTCCCTGCTGGCAGAACTTCGCACCTTGAATGATGAAAAAACCAGACAGATCGTTCACATCCAGAATATAACGTCTGACGCCATGACACCGCTAATGAAAGAGCTTTACAGCTAAGAAGAAAAGAAAAGGAAGGATTGGCGCAACGTCACAATGCAGACAAACGCCTACAGAGAGCTAGTTATCAACCTGCACTCATACCTCCCAACACCTGGAGGCTGACGAGCGGGGCTCTCTGCGCAGCAAGGGGGGCGTGACCTAATAAAAGGGGCATGGCTTTGTGTGAATGACACGATTGCGAGTCACGCCTCCCATTTCTGTCACAGTGGGGGCATGCTCTGTGAGCTGCTGCCCATGCCCCAGTCCCTCCGCCTCACTGGAATAGCGTCTATTCACCACTGCTCTGCTCTAAACAGAGCAGCGAGTGCAGGAGCCTCCTAACTGCCCCCCCATCATGGGACACTGCGGTCCGCAGGAGGAACAGCGGGACAGACCCCCAAAAAACGGGACTGTCCCGCAAAAATCGGGACAGTTGGGAGGTATGTGAACTGGACAAGCCAGGATGTATTTCATGTACAATGCACTTACGCCAAAGTGTAATATATAGCAGGACAAGTGGTTTTATCTCGGGATATACCTCTAAAGGACGTTTTGGTGTGAATGGAGTAATGGGATCAGTGGTGTAAGATCAACATAGGTCCAGGGACCTTACGTACAAACAAGAAGTTATCAGTGACCCTACAGGAGGTGGACTTCTCCTTCTTCTCAGAGTTATGGAAGCACTTGCACTTGAATTGCTCCAAATTACAATTTTCTAAAACAGACAAAGCTCTGACCCAGAAATATGAACTTATGGTCCCTGCAAGAAATGGGTTCAGAACTTCAGACACCAGTCAAGTGCAAGCTCTTCTGCAGTTATACGGCACCACATAGGATTCGCAGCGCCCAATTACAGAGTACATAAACAAATAAGCAAAACAAGAATGAATGAATAAAAATAACAGACGCCAGCCACCGACGGGGGTTAAAGAACTACGGTACATAACATGTGACCACAGCCGTGGTTATAGGAAGCTTGCATCTGTATTTGTGAACAGCACTTGAACGATTTAGCAGATTACATCAACTCATTATTATTGCATTAATGACCCTGACGGTCTGCGCATCAGATGGAAACTGCACGCTAGGTAAACACAGATACTCTGAATAAGTAATGTATACACAGGTATATTTCTCTGAAGCCCTTTATAATGGCTCAGACGCCCATTCACATCAGCTAATGGAAAGGATGATTGAGGAATATGTCAGTTGTGTGAACAACGGTTCTGGAGATTATACTAAGACTATGGAATCGACACTAATGTCTTGTACATTGTATACCGTATAATGCTAGGGGACCTCTCTTATTCCCATATAATATTCAAAAGCGCTGCATCATTTATGAGTTACAAGTGAAGCGTTAAATAGGAGTCATCACCCACCCAATGTGAAGGCAGCCATATTTGTTTTTTAGCTGACCCAGTATTCAGCCAATCAGATCAGTAGGACCTAGTGACATCACAGAGACGTGGGGAACTGTCTAGTTAGGTCTGCAGTTCTGATGAACTTATGCGCTTCATTCTAGTGAATGTTTTAAACTATGAGTTGTAAATGATTGCCACTTTAAAACAAATCAGAGTTCATCTGGGGACCTACACCTCTGGCCAACACCTACGTCATTACATCCAACCCACCAATTTAAATGGGGACTATCCTGCTTAAATCTGGACAGTTGACCTACAAAACAGAGTTTGCTGCTTGTGTAGGCGACCGGTGCACTGACAGCGGGTAGCCTAACCCTAACTCTCTGCTGCCGGCACGTGTAGCATGTCAGCATTTCACGAGGTGACATTCATCACATGCCGACATGTTAAAAGTTGTCAAGTTAACAATGTTGGCACCATAACATTCAACATTGTGATGCTGACATTTTGACTACATCTTAAGACATTTTGCAAAAAAAACATTTATGCATGCAGTGTATTCAGTCAACCTGTAGATGGCGCTGTATGCTGCTGTCAACTGCAGAAAGATTGGTTTACTTTAACCTAAGCTGCAGAGAAATCACATTGCAGCGCCATCTACTGGTGCTGATAAGGTGCTACACTACAGCAATACTTGGGCAAAAAAGCACATGTTCTCTAAGGGAAATTATCATCGTAAGTAAATGTTTTGTAGTTCTCCCTACAGATTTCAGTTAATGTGCTGTGTATTGGATATACGGTGTATTGGATGAGGTCTACTGCAATTGGGAACAGAGACGGTACAGCCTATTCCTGGCTACATACGACACTTATTGAAAGATGCTCAAATTCACCATTTCAGCCTGTAACAAAGGTTCTGAGGGGTTCCGGATGACACGCCAACCGGAAGAATGCAGACAACAAAAAGACCGACAACAGAAGACAGACAGTGGTGAAACACCGACAGATAAAACTCAGACAAAGTTAATATATAGACAATGGAAACACAGACAAGGCCAACAGCCCTACAGAACAAAGACCGACAGTTCATAAGTCAGACAACAGTCACAACGACAACCCCAAAACCGACAGCGCATACATCGACAACTAAACAGACCGACACGTCATCCATCAGACAACAATGATACCGAACCACAACAGACCGACAGCATATACACAGACACATAAAAGACCAACAGAACACACGTCAGATGTGCATTAGACCGACACGCAAAAGACCGACAGCGCATACATAGACATTAAAAGAGAATGAAATGTCATTTACCAGACATCAATTAAATAGACAATCTGAGAATACAGACAGCACATACATAGACAGCTAAATGACCGACAATACATATAACAGACTCCAATAAGACCGACACGTAGAAGTCCGACAGCGTATACATAGACAGCTAAATGACCGACAATACATACATATAACAAAATCAAATAATACCGACATGCAAAGACCGACAGATTATTATGACAGGGGCCAATATATCGATTTCACAGACTTCTGAGATTTTCATTTCCCCAGCACTATCCTCCTACACACAGACATGTCGCCGCGTACACTCCTGCACCCTTAGCTCCAAATAGCTATTGCGGGTGGACGGGGGTCCTAGCGTCCAGTCCTGTATGGCCCCCTACCGCTGGCATGAGCTACCACCATAGCTCATCGTCACCTCAGCAACCCCCTGCGATACTCTCATCCGTGGAACTACATGTCCCAGCCAGACCTGTCCACCCCACTCCCGTCCCCCCCGCTATTTCTGGGCGCCCTGTCCAGGACGCCTCCATCGTCACCCCAGCAATAGTATGCCGTCTAGGCTAAGACGTGCCTACGCTAATAGCATTACCCCCGGCGCTACTTTCATCCGTGGAACTACAGGTCCCAGCCAGACCTGTTGGCGTTCTAACTAGCGAGCCCAACTCATACAGGCTAATTTCATGTGCGCAACGACCCCCCCCCCTCCCACACACACACACACACCTCCCCCCAGTCCCTGCAGCGCACCCCTTCCCCTTAGTCACCCCTCTCACATGCCCCCGGGCGCATGGCTTTAGTTGTGTACTCCAGTGCGGGGTGAAATACCCTTCCCCGGCACCCCTCCATCGCTATTGCAGGCGATAGCGGGCCGTCCAGGACGAGACGCTATGAGTCCTGTCCACCTGCAATAGCTATTGAGAGCGTTGCGTCCAGGTATGGACGCGACGCCGTGACTGAGTGTACAGGGGTGGTGTAGGAGAACTACAAGTCTCAGGACTGACGATATGGCCCTGTTTCTGAGTAAGAATACCTGTCTAATAACTGTCTTATGTGTAATATATTTTGCCAATTAATGTGTGTCGGTCTTATTAATGTCTGACATATGTCCTGTCGGACTTTTAACTGTCTATATATGAGTTATCTGTCTTTTTTGTGTCGTCTTATTAATATCTGACATATGTCCTGTTGGACTTTTAACTGTCTCTATATGAGTTGTCTGTCTTTTGTGTGTCGGTCTTATTAATGTCTATGTCCTGTCGGACTTTTAGTGTGTCAGTCTAATTGATGTCTGAGTGAGGACATTTCTGTCTCTTTATTTGTCTATGGATTCGCCGTCTGTCTATTAACTATGTATGTGCTGTCTATCTCTTAAATGTCTATGTATTCGTTGTCGGTGTTATGTTTGTGTCGGTCTACTTGTTGTCTTATAAATGCCCTGTCGGAATTTCAGGTGTCTATGTATTCAATGTCGGTCTTCAACAGCGTCTTATAATACGTATCTGATGGATAAATGTTGGACTTTTTTTTAGTCTGTGTATACGCTGTCGATCTTTTATATGTCTGATTAATTACATTGTCTAACTTATCTATGTCGAAGTATGATTAATGTCTAACTATTATTTGACGGGAATCCTCCAGCGTCTGACAAGCACTGTCGGACTAATGAATGTCGGTAAAATAACAATAGGACCGCTATACCACACCCGGTTCTGAGACATAGTAACATTATTTTACAATAAAATTATATTTTTAAACAATTTTATCAGAAAGTCTGTCTGTATTACAAGCGGTATATGCCAGAAATCATGGTCCTAATACAAAGTTTAAGATTTGCAGAGAATACAGAAGGGATGAAGTTATGTGACCGGAGATCACTGGTCACTAGATCGACACTGGGATCCTGACCAATTAACATTCTGAAAGTCTGCGTGCCGACTGACAGGGCATGCAGACTGTCATCATCCACAAACCCAGGGTACTCTATGCCATGTGGAAGCATTGTCACGGTACTCACTGAGTCACCACATGGCCTAGCATGTCCTGTGACTGTTACCAATATCAGTAACCAGCCATGCGGAAAATTACCAATACTATAAACACAGGAGAGACCTGGGATTCCAACCGGTGACCCTGACATCTCTGTGTGCAGGTAATTTAACCACTAGGCTACGACTATACGGTTTCACTACGCGATTGTATCCCTAAAAGACGCAATCACAATGTTATTGACAGGCGGTGGGCGGCGATGCGGTGTTGGTGGGGAGTGGTGCAGGAAACAAAGGAGTATTAGGGAGGGTGGGGAGTAGGCAGTGAGGTGTATTAGGAAGGGTGGGGAGTATGCAGTGAGGAGTATTAGGGAGGGTGGGGAGTCGGCAGTGAGGAGTATTAGGGAGGGTAGGGAATATGCAGTGTGGAGTATTAGGGAGGGTGGGGAGTAGGCAGTGAGGCGTATGAGGGAGTGTATGCAGTGAGGAGTATTAGGGAGGGTGGGGAGTAGGCAGTGAGAAGTATTAGGAAGGGTGGGGAGTATGCAGTGAGGAGTATTAGGGAGGGTAGGGAGTAGGCAGTGAGGCGTGTGAGGGAGTGTATGCATTGAGGAGTATTAGGGAGGGTGGGGAGAGTAGGCAGTGAGGAGTATTAAGGAGGGGAGGGAATATGCAATGAGGAGTATTAGTGAGGGTGGGGAGTAGGCAGTGAGGCGTATGAGGGAGTGTATGCAGTGAGGAGTATTAGGGAGGGTGGAGACTAGGCAGTGAGGCGTTTGAGGGAGTGTATGCAGTGAGGAGTATTAGGGAGGGTGGGGAGTAGGCAGTGAGGAGTAATAGGGAGGGTGGGGAGTATGCAGTGAGGGGTATTAGGAAGGGTTGGGAGTAAGCAGTGAGGAGTAATAGGGAGGGGTGGGGAGTAGGCAGTGAGGAGAAATAGGGAGGGGTGGGGAGTAGGCAGTAAGGGGTATTAGGAAGGGTCGGGAGTAGGCAGTGAGGTGTATGAGGGAGTGTATGCAGTGAGGAGTATTAGGGAGGGTGGGGAGTATGCAGTGAGGAGTATTAGGGAGGGTGGGGAGTAGTCAGTGAGGAGTAATAGGGAGGGTGGGGAGTATGCAGTAAGGGGTATTAGGGATGGTGGGGAGTAGGCAATGAGGAGTAATAGGGAGGGTGGGGAGTAGGCAGTGAGGTGTATGAGGGAGTGTATGCAGTGAGGAGTATTAGGGAGGGTGGGGAGTATGCAGTGAGGAGTATTAGGGAGGGTGGGGAGTAGGCAGTGAGGAGTAATAGGGAGGGAGGGGAGTAGGCAGTGAGGAGTAATAGGGAGGGTGGGGTGCATGCAGTGAGGGGTATTAGGAAGGGTGGGGAGTAAGCAGTGAGGAGTAATAGGGAGGGGTGGGGAGTAGGCAGTGAGGAGAAATAGGGAGGGGTGGGGAGTAGGCAGTAAGGGGTATTAGGGAGAGTCGGGAGTAGGCAGAGAGGCAGAAGAGGATTGGGTACAGGTGTTGGTAATGTCTCCAGGCAGACAGCGCTGCCACAAATCTTATCTCTAATTCACCACTTCCCGGGGTCCACAGTCACAGAATGACTTCTTCCCACCTGTCTCCTCTACATGAAATACATTGCCTTCTGTCATACGGTCCGTCTACACAGAGGCGCAAGGTCAGAATTTCCATAACTGTTTCAGTAACACAGCCAGACCATTACACCAGCTCCACGTCCCTTTTATTTCCTGTTTCATTAGATATGAGAGAACTGATAACCTCAATTATTGGCCCCCGGCAGATGACCTCATTTTATATTATCACCAAATGCATGCTTCTTCCCATTGCGCTTTATCTAGTCAAGATTAATGAACTGTAATGTGGTCACGTGACTCCAAACTTGTGTTAATCAGCAAGTAATAACCACTTGTCTCCTCATTCGAGAAGCAGAAATAGCTGCTTGTTATAGCATACACAATGCAGACTGATGGGTATAAGGATGAGAATTACCTATTTGTGGGAGCTGTTGAGGAAAGAGGAGTCTCTTTAATGGGCACCTGTAACCTATTGTGGGGTGAACCAGTAGGTGATATCCAGGGCTGGCTTCAGGCCTACTAGCGCCCTGAGCTACAAAATTTTGGAAAAGTGGGTGCCAGATACACATGATATGCCCTCAGCAGTGTCAGATACACATTATATGCCCTCAGCAGTGTCAGATACACATATGCCCCCAGTAGTGCAGTGCTAGATAAACATATATCCCCAGCAGTGCCAGATACACATATGCCCCCAGCAGTGCAGTGCCAGCTACACATTATATGCCCCCACAGTGCCAGATACACATTATATGCCCCCACTAGGGTGGCCAATCCCAGGATAAGGATTGTTGGGATCCCGGGATTTAGGCCTAAAGTTGGCCGGGATTCAATCACCAGAATGGAACTTCCATTCCGGGGGATTTCGGGATAAGAAAGCCCTCTTGTTTTTTCAATGCCAGGCAGCATTGAGCGTCCTCAGGAGGCTCAGACGCTGCCCAATTCCCTCCTCCCAGCTCCCCCTGCCCCCAGCTGTGCACACAGTGCAGCGTGACGTGAAGTCAGAGGTCATGCTGCGCAGTCTGATACCAACTGCCCGTGATGTCCGGACTTCCTATTCACATTACACCACACCATTTTGCTATTTTTACTCACTTTAGACCACACAGTAGTGCTCTTTCTAAACTGTACGCCGCACAGAGCACCTTATGCACATAATGTCACACCTTATACACATAATACCACACAGTTACACATATGGCACACATTATTAATGTCCTTATAAACATAATGCACCTTACACAATATGCCACCCTTTATTAATGCCCTTATACACATAATGTTCCTTACACATATGTCCCACATTATTAATGCCCTTATACACATAATCATTGGCGGAACTTGTGAGTGGGGGGCCCAGGTGCAAAAATAAAATTTGGCCACCCCTCCTCCATCCCATCCCAAGTTCACAATATGCCACACACAGTGGGTGACAGGGAGAGGCAGAGAGTGACAGTGGAAGACAGGAGGAGGCAGAGGGTGACTGGGGGTGGCAGTGGGTGACAGTGGAAGACAGGAGGAGGCAGAGGGTGACTGGGGGTGGCAGTGGGTGACAGTGGAAGACAGGAGGAGGCAGAGGGTGGCAGTGGGTGACAGTGGAAGACAGGAGGAGGCAGAGGGTGACTGGGGGTGGCAGTGGGTGACAGTGGAAGACAGGAGGAGGCAGAGGGTGACTGGGGGTGGCAGTAGGTGAAAGGGAGAGACAGTGGGTAACTTGGATACAAGCATAATGTCCTAAGCAGTGCGGATAACAGGGCCTCTGCTCTATCTGTGACAGGGTCCCTCGCCTCTTGTGCTTTCCTCAGTCTGGCACTTGGTCAGGCAGACTATGGCAGTGCCAGTTGCACCAGGTGGGAGTTTCCTTTAATTCACAGACAGCAGTAAATTATAAAAAATATACAGCTGTCTAATTAGAGGCAGTATGTGGCTGTTATCATCAGCACTGATAGGTGGCAGGACTCCTCTATCAGTCTGGCACACACAAGGTCAGCCCTAAGGGCCATAAGACAGTGAAGTCCACCCTGTTCTATGCACTGGGCCATTCATCCGACATTGCTCAAAATGGTGAGCAGGGGGAGAAGGGGATAACTTAACTCATTGCTGGTCTACGCAGCAGTGGGTCCCTTAGTCCTCAGGGGCCCCGGTGCAATGTACCTGCTGCACCAATGTTAGTTCCATCTGCACATAATGACACACATATGGCCCCTTGGACACTTACCGCACATTATTAATGCATTTATACACAACACACATATTGCCCCTTACACATATATGCTGAACACTACTGCACAACCAACCCACCCGCACACAGCGCTCACACTACCACTGACACTGTGACCTCTGCCTCTGCTTGGATACAGATGTGTCCTCATACATCTTGCCTCAATACACCATGCAGCAGGAGATGCCTGGTGTGAGCCAGCTGGCAGCTCTGCTAACGTTGGGTGCCTTTTTTTTGTATGAAAATGCATCTTATTTACATTTCTATGTGGCTGGGATGCACAAGCAGCTTCTGCTGATTAAAATGATATGCAGCATGCCTATATTCTGTGTGCGACTGCAGCTGTATCTGCATATGAAACGCTACATTACAGTGATTTCCAGGAATACACTGTAACGTAGCATTTCGTATGCAGATACAGCCGCAGTCACACACAGAATATAGGCATATCATTTTAATCAGCAGAAGCTGCTTGTGCCCCTAGGCCTACCAAATGCCCTAGGCATTTGCCTATGCCTAGGGCCGGCTCTGACTGTGCCCTGCATATTATCTCACTGTACACCTCACATTATCTCACTGTACACCTCACATTATCTCGCTGTCCCCGCATATTATCTCACTGTACACCTCACATTATCTCACTGTACACCTCACATTATCTCGCTGTCCCCGCATATTATCTCACTGTACACCTCACATTATCTCACTGTCCCCGCATATTATCTCACTGTACACCTCACATTATCTCACTGTACACCTCACATTTTCTCACTGTCCCCGCATATTATCTCACTGTACACCTCACATTATCTCACTGTGCCCTGCGTATTATCTCACTGTACACCTCACATTATCTCACTGTCCCCGCATATTATCTCACTGTACACCTCACATTATCTCACTGTCCCCGCATATTATCTCACTGTACACCTCACATTATCTCACTGTCCCCGCATATTATCTCACTGTACACCTCACATTATCTCACTGTACACCTCACATTTTCTCACTGTCCCCGCATATTATCTCACTGTACACCTCACATTATCTCACTGTGCCCTGCGTATTATCTCACTGTACACATCACATGATCTCACTGTGCCCTGCGTATTATCTCACTGTACACCTCACATTATCTCACTGTCCCCGCATATTATTTCACTGTACACCTCACATTATCTCACTGTACCCTGTATATTATCTCACTGTGCCCTGCGTATTATCTCACTGTACACCTCACATTATCTCACTGTCCCCGCATATTATCTCACTGTACACCTCACATTATCTCACTGTACCAGCACAATATCTCACTGTACACATCACATTATCTCACTGTACACCTCACATTATCTCACTGTACCCTGTATACTATCTCACTGTGCCCCGCATATTATCTAACTGTACACCTCACATTATCTCACTGTACCCTGTATACTATCTCACTGTGCCCCGCATATTATCTCACTGTACACCTCACATTATCTCACTGTCCCCGCATATTATCTCACTGTACACCTCACATTATCTCACTGTACCCTGTATATTATCTCACTGTGCCCTGCGTATTATCTCACTGTACACCTCACATTATCTCACTGTCCCCGCATATTATCTCACTGTACACCTCACATTACCTCACTGTACCAGCACAATATCTCACTGTACACCGTGACCTCACATTATCTCACTGTACACCTCACATTATCTCACTGTACCCTGTATACTATCTCACTGTGCCCCGCATATTATCTAACTGTACACCTCACATTATCTCACTGTACCCTGTATACTATCTCACTGTGCCCCGCATATTATCTAACTGTACACCTCACATTATCTCACTGTACCCTGTATACTATCTCACTGTGCCCCGCATATTATCTCACTGTACACCTCACATTATCTCACTGTGCCCTGCGTATTATCTCACTGTACACCTCACATTATCTCACTGTACCCTGTATACTATCTCACTGTGCCCCGCATATTATCTCACTGTACACCTCACATTATCTCACTGTACCCTGTATACTATCTCACTGTGCCCCGCATATTATCTCACTGTACACCTCACATTATCTCACTGTACCCTGTATACCAGCCGTGGCCAACCTGTGGCTCTTGAGCCGCATGCGGCTCTTTCTTTATTCAAATGTGGCTCCCGACACTTAAAGTCACCTGACCGCAACAGATCCTGGAGACTGGTGCACTCCAACCAGATACACAGCAGCACTATGGCACCTGAAAACTGAGGTAGCCAGACACTGGGCAGTAGTGAGATATGAGGGTGGGCTGGAGTAACACAAGGGGGAGCTGGCTGGAGTGACACAGAAGGATCCTGGTAGGAGAGACATAATGGGGGAGCTTGATGGAGTGATATAGGAGGGTGCTGGATGAAGTGACACAGGAGGGTGCTGGCAAGAGTGACAAAATGGGGAGTTGGCTGGAGTGACAAAGGAGAATCCTGGCAGGAGAGGCACAATGGGGAGCTGACTGGAGTGACACAGGAAGGTGCTGGCAGGAGTGACAGAATGGGGAGCTGGATGGAGCGACAAAGGAGAATCCTGGCAGGAGAGACACAATGGGGAGCTTACTGGAGTGACACAGGTGGGTGCTGGCTGGAGTGACACAGGAGGGTGCTGGCAGGAGTGACAGAATGGGGAGCTGGATGGAGCGACAAAGGAGAATCCTGGCAGGAGAGACACAATGGGGAGCTTACTGGAGTGACACAGGTGGGTGCTGGCTGGAGTGACACATTGACACATGGGGGAGCTGGCTGGAGTGACACAGGAGGGAGCTGGCTGGAGTGACACAGGAGGGTGCTGGCTGGAGTGACAGAATGGGGAGCTGGATGGAGCGACAAAGGAGAATCCTGGCAGGAGAGACACAATGGGGAGCTTACTGGAGTGACACAGGTGGGTGCTGGCTGGAGTGACACATTGACACATGGGGGAGCTGGCTGGAGTGACACAGGTGGGTGCTGGCTGGAGTGACACAGGAGGGAGCTGGCTGCAGTGACACAGGAGGGTGCTGGCTGGAGTGACACATTGACACATGGGGGAGCTGGCTGGAGTGACACAGGAGGGTGCTGGCTGGAGTGACACAGGAGGGAGCTGGCTGGAGTGACACAGGAGGGTGCTGGCTGGAGTGACACATGGAGGAGCTGAAGTGTATTATGTGAATATGGCTTTTTCAATATATTTTATGTGGATCTGGACTTTTTTTATTATTTTATGTGGAAGTGTCTTTTTCAATGTATTTTATGTTGATCCTGGCTTTAAAATTTATTTTATGTGGATCTGGCATTTTTATTGTCTTTTATACCTGGGGTGTGGCCTAGCAGGCACAAGGTCACACCCCATTTTTGCAAATGCGCCTTTGGCTTGAAGTCGGCTCTTTGACTTACCTAACAAGGGCCCTCATTCCGAGTTGATCGGTCGCAAGGCGAATTTAGCAGAGTTACACACGCTTAGTCTACGCCTACTGGGAGTGTATCTTAGCATCTTAAAAGTGCGAACGAAGTTTACGCAATATTGCGAACAAAAAAAACTTAGCAGTTTTAGAGTAGCTCCAGATTTACTCTGCCTGTGCGATCAGTTCAGTGCTTGTCGTTCCTGGTTTGACGTCACAAACACTCCCAGCGTTCGCCCAGACACTCCCCCGTTTCTCCGGCCACTCCTGTGTTTTTTCCGGAAACGGTAGCGTTTTCAGCCACACGCCCATAAAACGCCGTGTTTCCGCCCAGTAACACCCATTTCCTGTCAATCACACTACGTTCGCCGGTGCGAACAAAAAGCCGTGAGTAAAAATCCTTTCTTCATAGCAGAATTACTTAGCGCAGTCACAGTGCGAACATTGCGCATGCGCTCTAAGCTGATTTTCACTGCGATGCGAAAAAAAAGAACGAGCGAACGACTCGGAATGAGGGCCAAGATTTTTTTGGCTCTTTGTCTCTGACTGGTTGGCCACCCCTGCTGTATACTATCTCACTGTGCCCTGCGTATTATCTCACTGTACACCTCACATTATCTCACTGTACCCTGTATATTATCTCACTGTGCCCGCACATTATCTCACTGTACACCTCACATTATCTCACTGTACCCTGTATACTATCTCACTGTGCCCTGCGTATTATCTCACTGTACACCTCGCATTATCTCACTGTACCCTGTATATTATCTCACTGTGCCCGCACATTATCTCACTATACCCTGTATACTATCTCACTGTGCCCCGCATATTATCTCACTGTACACCTCACATTATCTCACTGTACCCTGTATACTATCTCACTGTGCCCCGCATATTATCTCACTGTACACCTCACATTATCTCACTGTACACCTCACATTATCTCACTGTACCCTGTATATTATCTCTCTGTACACCTCGCATTATCTCACTGTACCCTGTATATTATCTCACTGTGCCCTGTATATTATCTCTCTGTACACCTCGCATTATCTCACTGTACCCTGTATATTATCTCACTGTGCCCGCACATTATCTCACTGTACCCTGTATATTATCTCACTGTGCCCGCACATTATCTCACTGTACACCTCACATTATCTCACTGTGCCCCGCATATTATCTCACTGTATACCTCACATTATCTCACTGTACACCTCACATTATCTCACTGTACACCTCACATTATCTCACTGTGCCCGCATATTATCTCACTGTACACCTCGCATTATCTCACTGTACCCTGTATATTATCTCACTGTGCCCCGCACATTATCTCACTGTACCCTGTATATTATCTCACTGTACACCTCGCATTATCTCACTGTGCCCGCACATTATCTCACTGTGCCCCGCACATTATCTCACTGTGCGCTGCATATTATCTGACTGTACCCCTCTCAGTATCTCACTTTGCCCCACTTATATTATATCACTGTGCCACCCCACAATATATCACTGCACCTACATTTTCTGACTGTGCCCCACATATTATCTCACTGTGCCCCGCACTATAGATTACTGTACATCTCACTGTGATCCCCAAAATATATCAGTGTCCATCATTATCTCACAGTGACCTCCACATTATCTCACTGTGCCCATCACATTATCTCCTGTGCCCCATTCAAATTATATCACTGTGCCGCTAACATTATCTCACTGTGCCCCATTCACATTATATCACTGTGCCCGCTAACATTATCTCACTGTGTCTACCCAACAATATATCACTGTGCCCTACACATTAGCTCACTGCCCCCATCAACATTATCTCACTGCCCACATGCCAGTGCGGCCCCCGCATCTCACTGTGCCCCTCCACAATATATAACTGTGCCCCTCACATTATCTCACTGTGCCCCCTCCCACAATATATCACTGTGCCACCAATTATCTCACTGTGCCCTTACATTATATCACTGTGTCCCCATATTATATCACTGTGCCCCACTCACATTATCTCACAGTGCCCCCCCCACAATATATCACTGTGCCACCAATTATCTCACTGTGCCCTTACATTATATCACTGTGTCCCCATATTATATCACTGTGCCCCACTCACATTATCTCACAGTGCCCCCCCCACAATATATCACTGTGCCACCAATTATCTCACTGTGCCCTCACATTATATCACTGTGTCCCCATATTATATCACTGTGCCCCACTCACATTATCTCAGTGCCCCCCCCCACAATATATCACTGTGCCACCAATTATCTCACTGTGTCCCCATATTATATCACTGTGCCCCACTCACATTATCTCACAGTGCCCCCCCCCCCACAATATATCACTGTGCCACCAATTATCTCACTGTGCCCTCACATTATATCACTGTGTCCCCATATTATATCACTGTGCCCCACTCACATTATCTCAGTGCCCCCCCCCCCCCCCACAATATATCACTGTGCCACCAATTATCTCACTGTGTCCCCATATTATATCACTGTGCCCCTCACATTATCTCACTGTGCCCTCACATTATATCACTGTGTCCCCATATTATATCACTGTGCCCCTCACATTATCTCACTGTGCCCTCACATTATATCAGTGTCCCCATATTATATCACTGTGCCCCACTCACATTATCTCAGTGCCCCCCCCCCCACAATATATCACTGTGTCCCCATATTATATCACTGTGCCCCACTCACATTATCTCACAGTGCCCCCCCCCCCACAATATATCACTGTGCCCCCAATTATCTCACTGTGCCCTCACATTATATCACTGTGTCCCCATATTATATCACTGTGCCCCACTCACATTATCTCACAGTGCCCCCCACAATATATCACTGTGCCACCAATTATCTCAGTGTCCCCATATTATATCACTGTGCCCCACTCACATTATCTCAGTGCCCCCCCCCACCCACAATATATCACTGTGCCACCAATTATCTCACTGTGTCCCCATATTATATCACTGTGCCCCACTCACATTATCTCACAGTGCCCCCCCCCACAATATATCACTGTGCCCCCAATTATCTCACTGTGCCCTCACATTATATCACTGTGTCCCCATATTATATCACTGTGCCCCACTCACATTATCTCACAGTGCCCCCCCACAATATATCACTGTGCCACCAATTATCTCAGTGTCCCCATATTATATCACTGTGCCCCACTCACATTATCTCACAGTGCCCCCCCACAATATATCACTGTGCCACCAATTATCTCAGTGTCCCCATATTATATCACTGTGCCCCACTCACATTATCTCACAGTGCCCCCCCACAATATATCACTGTGCCACCAATTATCTCACTGTGTCCCCATATTAGATCACTGTGCCCCTCACATTATATCACAGTGCCCCCCCAAACAAAAAAATATATGACTGCATCACCACATTATCTCACTGTGCACCCCATTATCTCACTGTTACCCACTCACATTATCACACAGTGCCCCCCCCCCCCCCACAATATATCACTGTGCCACCAATTATCTCACTGTGTCCCCATATTATATAACTGTGCCCCTCACATTATCTCACAGTGCCCCCCCAAACAAAAAAAATATATGACTGTATCACCACATTATCTCACTGTGCACCCCATTATTATCTCACTGTTACCCACTAACATTATTATCTCACTGTTCCCCACTCACGTTGTCTCACAGTGCCTGGTCTGTTAGGGTGCCTTGAGAACCAAATTTGGGAACCAGTGCATTAGGCGATTGTGTTGTATTCCAAGCATGGACTGCGCCTTCCAAAAACTACCTTTCCCACAGTGCTCCTGCGGCTCAGGTTATGCTAATCTGCTGTGTGTATATAGCAGGAGTGAGGTAGGAGGTGAGCGGCTGGAGAGGGAGGTGCAGGTAAACCAGAATACAGCAATAAGGTACAATGTGTCCTGTGCTGGACAGGACGGGCAGGTTTTCCCTCATTCCCTAAGCATCCTGGGTAACAACACATCTAGTGTTATATACTTGTAGTGTTATTACCTAATATGTGAGCGTGCAGTCACAGAGGTGGTCATATGGGATAATACACCGGAGGCAGTGGGAGCGCTGGATTCTGCAGCTGCAATCTGACACAGGCTGCTGGATCTGTACATTGTACTGCGAGCAGAACAGGTGACGGGAGAACAGTCCTGCGCTGCACAGAGGTAACTGCATGCACACTTGTTTAACAATATATATCATTTAACTTTTTTTTTTTTTTTTTTTTTACTTTTTTTGGCGTATTTGCACTTATCAAACCCTATAAGAGGGGTGGCGTTATGGGGGTGGTGGTGAGTAGTGTTTTCCTGTTGGTAATGATGAGTAAATGGTCACGCAGAAACGGCTCATGCAGACCAGCAGTTATGCGCATATACGCCTGGTAGGGGCAGAATTGCTACAGGGGCAGGTGTAAGTGCACACTGAGGATGACACTGGGACATACACATCTGGAGAGGTGTGCGTCTCTGACCTGGCAACGCTGCAATGCACACACACAATACAGCCACGAGGAGGCGCTGTCTCATTCCCATACCATTGTATCTACACCACAGTCATATTAAGATTCTGGATGAATGGGAAGACATGTGGATGAATGGTGAAATGTTTATGAATAGTGGGATGTTTGGATGAATGTTGAGATTCTGGATGAATGCGTAGACGTGTGGGTGAATGGTGGGATGCTTAGATGAATGGTGGAATGTTTGGATGAACAGTAGGAAGTTTGTATGAATGGTGAGATGACGCATGGTGGGATGTTTGGATGAATGTTGAGATGCCTGGATGAATGGTGGGATGTAAGGATGAATGGTGGCATGTGTGGATGAATTGTGAGATTTCTGGATGAATGCTGGGATGTTTGGATGAATGGTGACATGTGTGGATGAATGGTGACATTTGTGGGTGAATAGTGGGATGTGTGGATGAATGGTGAGATGTCTGGATGAATGGTGGGATGTGTGGATGAACAGTGGGATGTCCGGATGAATGGTAATATATGTAGATGAATGGTGGGATGTGTGGATGAATGGTGGGATGTGTGGATGAATGGTGGGATGTGTGGATGAATGCTGATAGGTGTGGATGAATGGTAAGATGTTTGGTTGAATGGTGAGAAGTTTGGATGAATGGTGGGATGTGTGGATGAATGGTGGGATCTGTGGATGAATAATGAGACGCTTGGATGAAAGGTGGATTGTGTGGATAAATTGCAACAGGTGTGGATGAATGGTGGGATGTGTGGATGAATGGTGAGATGTGTGAATGAACGGTAAAATGTTTGGATGAATGGTAAGATGTTTGGTTGAATGGTGAGAAGTTTGGATGAATGGTGGGATGTGTGGATGAATTGTGGGATGTGTGGATGAATGGTGGGATGTGTGGATGAATGGTGGGATGTGTGGATGAATAATGAGACGCTTGAAAGAAAGGTGGATTGTGTGGATAAATTGCGACAGGTGTGGATGAATGGTGGGATGTGTGGATGAATAAGTAGATGTGTGGATGAATGGTGGGATGTGTGAATGAGCGGTAAGATGTTTGGTTGAATGGTGAGAGGTGTGGATGAATGGTGGGATGTGTGGATGAATGGTGGGATGTGTGGATGAATAATGAGACGCTTGGATGAAAGGTGGATTGTGTGGATAAATTGCGACAAGTGTGGATGTATGGTGAGATGTGTGAATGAATGGTAAGATGTTTGGATAAATGGTAAGATGTTTGGTTGAATGGTGAGAAGTTTGGATGAATGGTGAGAAGTTTGGATGAATGGTGGGATGTGTGGATGAATGGTGGGATGTGTGGATGAATGGTGGGATGTGTGGATGAATGGTGAGAGGTGTGGATGAATGGTAAGATGTTTGGATGAATGGTAAGATGTTTGGTTGAATGGTGAGAAGTTTGGATGAATGGTGGGATGTGTGGATGAATGGTGGGATGTGTGGATGAATGGTAAGATGTTTGGTTGAATGGTAATAAGTCTGGATGAAAGGTGGGATTTGTGGATGAATGGTGAGATGTGTGAATGAATGGTAAGATGTTTGGATGAATGGTAAGATGTTTGGATGAATGGTAAGATGTTTGGTTGAATGGTGAGAAGTTTGGATGAATGGTGGTATGTGTGGATGAATGGTGGGATGTGTGGATGAATGGTGGGATGTGTGGATGAATGGTGATAGGTGTGGATGAATGGTAAGATGTTTGGTTGAATGGTGAGAAGTTTGGATGAATGGTGGGATGTGTGGATGAATGGTGAGAGGTGTGGATGAATGGTGATAGGTGTGGATGAATGGTAAGATGTTTGGTTGAATGGTGAGAAGTTTGGATGAATGGTGGGATGTGTGGATGAATGGCGGGATGTGTGGATGAATGGTGAGAGGTGTGGATGAATGGTAAGATGTTTGGTTGATTGGTAATAAGTCTGGATGAATGGTGGGATGTGTGGATGAATAATGAGACGCTTGGATGAAAGGTGGATTGTGTGAATAAAATGCGACAGGTGTGGATGAATGGTGGGATGTGTGGATAAATGGTGGGATGTGTGGACGAATGGTAAGATGTTTGGTTGAATGGTAATAAGTCTGGATGAATGGTGGGATGTGTGGATGAATGTGGGATGTGTGGATGAATAATGAGACGCTTGGGTGAATGGTGGATTGTGTGGATAAATTGTGACAGGTGTGGATGAATGGTGGGATGTGTGGATGAATAATGAGACGCTTGGATGAATGGTGGATTGTGTGGATAAATTGTGACAGGTGTGGATGAATGGTGGGATGTGTGGATGAATGGTGGGATGTGTGGATGAATAATGAGACGCTTGGGTGAATGGTGGATTGTGTGGATAAATTGTGACAGGTGTGGATGAATGGTGGGATGTGTGGATGAATGGTGAGATGTGTGAATGAACGGTAAGATGTTTGGATGAATGGTGAGTTTTGTAGATAAATGGTGGGATGTACGGATGAATAGTGGGATGTGTGGTAAGCCTTCATGACTGGTTGTATATATGGCCTTGTCCTTGTAAGGTCAGATAAAAGGAGGCTGTAATAGTCTAGGTTTAAAACATTAAGGCAGATCAGAGACTTGGAAGCCTCCTGGGTATGTGGGAGAAGTATTGCCACTGGTCCCCAGTGTCTTGACAGCGCAACAGTGGTCCTGTCATGGCTGAGGGATATATGCCTCCGTTGCTGTTGGGGAAAAGCTGCATCTAGTTTTATTTTTCTAATGCATTTTCCCCTCCCCCAATTTCATAAAAAGGTCTTACAAAGTCTTATTAACTTTCCTGATGGAAAAATAAGTATATAGTAAACTCGCCGCTAGCCTATTTACTTGTGAGCTGGAAAATTCCATGTAACACTAGAGTGTAAAATAAGATAGCCGTCTGAGCTCCCTCCGTTTCCTCCCCACTACAATGGAACTGTCTCTGTCCATAGTACAAATAGCAGCCTTCCCCCGGAGCTCTCCAGCCTCATCTCACAGCCTCCTCCTCTACAGTGTCCAAAGTTCAATCTCTGTTCCCTGGGTGAAAATAGTTGTTGTTGGGAGAAAGTGAGGTCTCGTGCGCCCAGACAGAAGCTGTCACTAGAACCTCTCGTATTTGGTTATAATTCTGGAGGCGTTTAGGTGCACCCGTCAGGCCCTGAGCGGAAGAATGATTTGACGTCATATCTCTGTATAGAGGTGAGCCACATCTAACCCTAATCTCATACCTACATAAACTGATCTCTGCTTATCGCACACACCGATATCTCACTGCTGTGTTTGTATCTTCCACTGAACTTAAATCTGCTACATGAATATTATTTTTATACTGTGCAGTCAAGAGTAAGCTCTACTAACCACCTGCCACTTATATCTTCCTAAAACGCATCCTTGGAATGGTGGTGCACTGCCAAGCATTCTTTGGATGCAGAATAGACTCATAGGTTGGCTTGTGCAGGCTCCCTAATTCTCATCGTTTTATGACCCCGGAATTTAAGACGGTAACAATATCAAACGTGAAAAACACCTGGTTTCGCACTTAGTACTGCCATTGTAAATTTTGGGGGTCAAAACCGCTGATCAGTATATCTAGTCCAAAGTGTTCTAGTCGACAGATTGCTTTTTTGAGGTCCACTTAAAGTGCATTCAGTTAATGATTTATTGAAGTCTGTGACATGGAGTTTTAGGGGAATGTGGCAGGGCGCGATAGGCAACTAAAGAATCTCCAGCTGACAGAGATCTTGTGAGATTACCAGAAAGGCGCAGCTAATCTTCCTCTAGGACAGGGACGTGAAAACATGTATCACGTGTTAACAATTCTTAGTAATTTGCTGCCTTCTTCCGTGAACAGACTTATGATGAAATGTTCCCCCCCTGATCACCTGCGTCAGGCAGCTTTATGGGCTAGAAATACAGTGTTCCCATATGATCCCATTAAATTCTACTAAACATTAACAAAGCAAGGCAAACGCGTGTGTGGACAGGTCCGAGTGATTCCATTACATGTCAGACACTGATTACACATTGGTAACACACCTACACATGTGCTGTCATACAGGATCTAATGAGCTCTTTGGGTGCAGTCAGTTATATCACTGCAACTTCCTATTATTTACATTCGTTGCCTTAGGACACCAAGAACAAGCGTTGTGTCGTAGTCTAGGACAAAAACAAAAAATATACCCAATTAGGTGGTCATTCCGAGTTGTTCGCTCGTTGACGAATTTCGCTATGCTGCGATTTGCTGCTAAATGCGCATGGTACGCAGCGCGCATGCGCTTAGTTATTTAACTAAAAACTTAGCAGTTTTGCTGTTGTTCGTGCGGCGCTTTTCAGTCGCACTGCTGATCGGTGAGTGATTGACAGGAAAGGGGAGTTTCTGGGAGGTAACTGAGCCTTTTCCGGGAGTGTGCTAAAAAACGCAGGCGTGTCAGGCAAAAACGCAGGAGTGGCTGGGGAAACGGGGGAGTGGCTGGCCGAACGCAGGGCGTGTTTGTGACGTCAAACCAGGAACTAAATGGACTGAGGTGATCGCAATCTAGGAGTAGGTCTGGAGCTACTCAGAAACTGCAAGGAATTATTTAGTAGCAGTTCTGCTAATCTTTTGTTCGCTATTCTGCTAAGCTAAGATACACTCCCAGAGGGCGGCGGCCTAGCGTGTGCAATGCTGCTAAAAGCAGCTAGCGAGCGAACAACTCGGAATGACCACCTAAGTACATAATAAATGCAATATATTTAGTAAAAGTTGCTTGAGGGCACACTGAAGTAAAAATATTAACATTCTGGGTCTGATTCAGAGGCCGGAAACGGCTGCGCCCGCTTCTGCGTATAATGTGATGGTCACTGATCTGCAACTTTATGCAAATGCCAGGGCAGTAACTAGGGGGGGTGTGAGTGGAGACATCACACGGGGCGCGGGACCCTAGGGCTGGCACCATTGCTGCCCACAGCTTCTGCATGTGGCTGGCAGGGTGAATGAAACGGCATCTGGATGATAGTTCAACAGTGTATTGGTCTACAGTTAATAGAGCGACACCGTTTGTACAGATGGGGGTCACATAACATGAAATATACAAGATTTGTCCCTCCAAAAACCAAAGAATATGTGTCGACCATTGTCGTGTTTACCTTCTGTACCTGTTGACCTTAGGCACTGCCGACCTAATGCATGTCAACCATTTGGTGTCTACCTAATGACTGTCGACCAACAGTACATTGTCCAACTATTAATCCACACCCGGCTGAAACGGCAGCCTGCAGCTAGGAGCGCGACTGCAGAGTCACCGAGTGTCCTTAGGACGCCCCAGGCAGTGCTCTACATCCCAGAGCCGGTGACCCCGCCCAGTACGTTTGACATCATGACATCACAGGTCAACATGGAAATGGTTGACACACAAAAAGTTGACACTTTTTTTTAAATTGTTTTGTTACTTTTCTCCTCACAAAAAAACCCTGTTAAGTGTACCGCGTCCCCTTGCATGGCTTACTTTGCTCACCATGTTTCTGGTAAAGTTACTATTCCCAATCAGGGCCGTAACTAGGTGTGTGCGGAGTGTGCTCCGCACATAGCACTGCAGGGTAGGGGGCGCTGTTAACAGCACTTGTCAATTATAAATGATCAAATTTCACTTGCAGCCTCCCATTTTGAAGCCCAGCATCTCCTGACCGCCCGTCTCCTCCCCTCGCCCCTTTTGTCACTAATACCTATACAGCAATCATTGACTTGAGAGCTCCTTGTTGTTCAGTCGCACTGTCCTTTATTACATTTGAGGATGCTGATGTGCCCAGGATACAAACCCATTGCCCAGAGCCGGCCCTAACCAATATGATGCCCTAGGCAAGATTTTGGCCGGTGCCCCCTAGCACCACCGCTAGTTCCGCCTCTGACCCTGCACCCCTTTCCCAGCACCATCACCCCCTACCCATAGCAGTCCTTTTTTTTCTAGCCCCTGTAATTTAAATAAGAACAGTACGCACATTCGGCGCACAGCCCAAAAAGGTATGTGTTTTTGCTGGCAAGGGGCATGGCCACACAATAGTACCCCCAATTTAAATTATGCCTCACAGTAGTGCAACTTTATTCACAATTTATCATACGATAGTGTCCCTTATTCACATTACATCACACAGTAGTACCACTTTACCTTATATACGTTACTCCTCACAGTAGTGCCCCTCATTCACATAACATCATACTGAATTGCTCCTTATTCACACTACACCATACCATATTGCTATTTATTCACATTACACCATACCATATTGCTCTTTATTCTCATTACACCACACCATATTTGCTCCTTATTCACATTACACCACACCATATTGCTCTTTATTCACATTAGACCACACAGTAGTGCCCTTTCTATACGATACGCCACACAGTAGAGCAGCTTATACACATAATGCCACACATTGGTAATGTATTTATACACATAATACCACACAGTAATGCCCCTTACACATATGACACACATTATTAATGTCCTTATAAACATAGTGCGCCTTACACATTATGTCAACGCTTATTAATGCCCTTATACACATAATTTCCCTTACACATATGCCGCACATTGTTAATGCCCTTATACACATAATGACACACATAGTGCCCCTTACACATATATGTTACAGATTGGAAGCTTGCGAGCAGGGCCTTCCTACATCTATGACTGTCTGTTTTTACCCAGTTTTGTTTTATTACTGTTGTTCTAATTGTAAAGCGCAACAGAATATGCTGCGCTATATAAGAAACTGTTAATAAATAAAATAAATACATTTATTAAAGCCCTTATACACATAATGACACTTATAATTCCTGGCGTGAGTCAACTGGCAGCTCTGCTAACGTTGGGTGCCTAATTGTTATGAAAATGCATCTTATGTGCATTGCTATGTGGCTAGGATGCACAAGCAGCTTCTGCTGATTAAAATATGGCATGCCTATATACTGTGGCTGTATCTGCATACGAAATGCTACACACAGAATATAGGCATGCCGCATATCATTTTAATCTGCAGAAGCTGCTGATGCCCCTAGGTATACCAGATGCCCTAGGCAATTGCCTAGTTTGCCTATGCCTAGGGCCGGCTCTGCCATTGCCTATGACACTGCAGTCGGACGCTCTAGTCATTGAGCTATCTGCCCTTACATAGAAAGCTACAGAATTCCAAGCTGTAGAGTTCTAACAATTTGAAGTTTCCCTTGTACTGTGTAAAGAGGTGATCAGTGTTACAGCTGGTCAGATCTATGTAGTGTGTGGCTGCACAGGAATTATATGTGCACACTACATACAGTAGATCTGGTCGATTATATATATATATATATATATATTTATAATGGCCTTTTTCTGTGATAAATTTTGTCATACCTCTTCCCCGCGAGGCATGCACCTTATGTCCCTAATGATAAAATGGGCGGGGGGACTCTGCCCGTACCGCCCTGACATCTGTCCCACGTACCTGTATATCCTGCGTGGCGCTGTCCGCAGTGCGTTACCTGTAATCCCAGCAATCTCCCTTATTGTACCGTGCCCCTCACACAACCATCACATACAAGGATTATTACTACAGGTTGAGTATCCCTTATCCAAAATGCTTGGGACCAGAGGTATTTTGGATATGGGATTTTTCCGTATGTTGGAATAACTGCATACCATAATGAGATATCATGGTGATGGGACCTAAATCTAAGCACAGAATGCATTTATGTTTCATATACACCTTATACACACAGCCTGAAGGTCATTTTAGCCAATATTTTTTATAACTTTGTGCATTAAACAAAGTGTGTCTACATTCACACAATTCATTTATGTTTCATATACACCTTATACACACAGCCTGAAGGTCATTAATACAATATTTTTAATAACTTTGTGTATTAAACAAAGTTTGAGTACATTGAGCCATCAAAAACAAAGATTTCACTATCTCACTCTCACTCAAAAAAGTCCATATTTCGGAATATTTGGATATGGGATACTCAACCTGTATTTAATAAAGCCATGTGTGTAATAATCATTTATGGAATTAGTTATGAAGTCAACCAGTAACCTAAAATGTTCCAATGAACTTCCTCAGCTACAGAATATGTCAGATGAATACTATGAGTAATATAACAGTCTCACCGCTGTAATCTGATACAGAACTCCACGTGTTATGATAAAAATAACAGAGTATATCCTTAGAAATGAATACGAGCCCATGTAAAAGAGTACACTGTATTCAATGACAGTATTAATGCAGGTCGTTCAGTATGTGCATTGTCTTACGTTATGTGACCTCCTTAAAACCTCAGACCAGACGCAGCCCACACCAAAGGTGAATCCGGATATGATTTCCCCCATATGACATAGCGTCAGGGCAGCTATCACCCTGTCACCTGACCAGACCCCTGTATTTATACCCAAATACCATAGTGGCAATTGGAGCCAAAACCAGCATACATGGCAGTAACGGTCACAGTGCACAAACACTCAAACACGATTGTAGTTGTTATAGTTGTATATAGATGTTATAAAATGTTATATTATAGTTGTATATAGATGTTATAAGTTGTTATATTATAGTTGTATATAGATGTTATAAGTTGTTATAGTTGTATATAGATGTTATAAGTTGTTATAGTTGTATATAGATGTTATAAAATGTTATATTATAGTTGTATATAGATGTTATAAGTTGTTATAGTTGTATATAGATGTTATAAGTTGTTATAGTTGTATATAGATGTTATAGTTGTATATAGATGTTATAAGTTGTTATATTATAGTTGTATATAGATGTTATATTTTGATGTTACACAGTTGGTATATGAGGATGGTAAATACTAAGTAAGTTGTTACTTACATCTGTAAGATGGTGAGCTGATGTAAGTGTCTCGCTGTAAGTGGGTTAGTTGGATTTCTTTGGTTTTCTGCCCAGCTTTGCTCTTATCCATTGGAAAACATTTCTCTTTGATGTTTTCTCTGTGCTGTGGACGTTCTCAGTGTCTTCCTTCTTACATCTTCTCCCCAGCTTGCTCTGTATCCAGGTCCTGACATTGGATTTGGGCTTTTTATTAATAGCACCCGTGGTCGTTTTGTCAGGGGTATGGCAGGCGCTTGTGTGCGGCTCGGCCTCTTCTATAATAGTGAGGCCGGGAGGTCTTTTCCCACCTGGAGATGTTTTCTGGGTGGTGGTGTCAGGACATTCATGGCAGATGTTTGTATGTGGCTCGGCCACTTTCATGAGATTAAGGCTGGAAGGCCTTCTCCAGCCTAGAGATGTTCTCTGGGTGGTGTTCTCCAGAACCTCATGCCAGTCAGTTATGTGTGGCTCAGCCTCTATGTGAGTGGGGCCGGGTGGTCTCTTCTCGCCTAGAGACATCTTTAGTCTCAGGCTGATAATTCGCTATCTTGAATTTCTCTCTCTCTTCAAAGCTCCTTCACCAAGCAACTCGTATAGAGAAGTGAGGTTCCAGAGGCAGCAGCCGATTATACCGTGTCTGTGATGTCACCGTGTACTAGCTGACATCATCACCAGCCATCAGCACCAGCCTGGAGAAATGTCCAGCTTGTTAATTTCATCAGTCCATACAGGTGTAGGTATCCGTGTTGATGCATAATTACATAGAACCTTCCTACATTATATCCTTCTGGGAGATTCAAACAAAACCCCATAAGCCCAGTTTTAAGAACGATTAAGTATACATTATATATATATATATATATATATATATACATACACACATATATATATATATATATATATATATATATATATTTCTCTATCGTCCTAGTGGATGCTGGGGTTCCTGAAAGGACCATGGGGAATAGCGGCTCCGCAGGAGACAGGGCACAAAAAGTAAAGCTTTAGGATCAGGTGGTGTGCACTGGCTCCTCCCCCTATGACCCTCCTCCAAGCCAGTTAGATTTTGTGCCCGGCCGAGAAGGGTGCAATCTAGGTGGCTCTCCTAAAGAGCTGCTTAGGAAAGTTTAGCTTAGGTTTTTTATTTTACAGTGAGTCCTGCTGGCAACAGGATCACTGCAACGAGGGACTTAGGGGAGAAGAAGTGAACTCACCTGCGTGCAGGATGGATTGGCTTCTTGGCTACTGGACATCAGCTCCAGAGGGACGATCACAGGTACAGCCTGGATGGTCACCGGAGCCTTGCCGCCGGCCCCCTTGCAGATGCTGAAGTAAGAAGAGGTCCAGAATCGGCGGCAGAAGACTCCTCAGTCTTCTAAAGGTAGCGCACAGCACTGCAGCTGTGCGCCATTTTCCTCTCAGCACACTTCACACGGCAGTCACTGAGGGTGCAGGGCGCTGGGAGGGGGGCGCCCTGGGAGGCAAATGAATACCTATTTTGGCTAAAAATACCTCACATATAGCCTCCGGAGGCTATATGGAGATATTTAACCCCTGCCAGAATCCGTTAAGAGCGGGAGACGAGGCCGCCCGAAAAAGGGGCGGGGCCTATCTCCTCAGCACACAGCGCCATTTTCCCTCACAGAAAGGCTGGAGGGAAGGCTCCCAGGCTCTCCCCTGCACTGCACTACAGAAACAGGGTTAAAACAGAGAGGGGGGGCACTAATTTGGCGATATGCTTATATATATATTAAGATGCTATAAGGGAAAACACTTATATAAGGTTGTCCCTATATAATTATAGCGTTTTTGGTGTGTGCTGGCAAACTCTCCCTCTGTCTCTCCAAAGGGCTAGTGGGTCCTGTCCTCTATCAGAGCATTCCCTGTGTGTGTGCTGTGTGTCGGTACGTGTGTGTCGACAGGTAGGAGGACGATGTTGGTGAGGAGGCGGAGCAATTGCCTGTAATGGTGATGTCACTCTCTAGGGAGTCGACACCGGAATGGATGGCTTATTTAGGAAATTACGTGATAATGTCAACACGCTGCAAGGTCGGTTGACGACATGAGACGGCCGACAAACAATTAGTACGGTCCAGACGTCTCAAAAACACCGTCAAGGGTTTTTAAAACGCCCGTTTACTTTAGTCGGTCGACACAGACACAGACAGGGACACTGAATCCAGTGTCGACGGTGAATAAACAAACGTATTCCTTATTAGGGCCACACGTTAAAGGCAATGAAGGAGGTGTTACGTATTTCTGATACTACAAGTACCACAAAAGAGGGTATTATGTGGGATGTGAAAAAACTACCATAGTTTTTCCTGAATCAGATAAATTAAATAAAGTGTGTGATGATGCGTGGGTTCCCCCCGATAGAAAATTATGGGCGGTATACCCTTTCCCGCCAGAAGTTAGGGCGCGTTGGGAAACACCCCTTAAGGTGGATAAGGCGCTCACACGCTTATCAAAACAAGTGGCGGTACCGTCTATAGATAGGGCCGTCCTCAAGGACCAGCTGACAAGGCTGGAAAATATAATAAAAAGTATATACACACATACTGGTGTTATACTGCGGCCAGCGATCGCCTCAGCCTGGATGTGCAGAGCTAGGGTGGCTTGGTCGGATTCCCTGACTAAAAATATTGATACCCTTGACAGGGACAGTATTTTATTGACTATAGAGCATTTCTATATATGCGAGATGCACAGAGGGATATTTGCACTCTGGCATCATGAATAAACGCGATGTCCATAACTGCCAGAAGATGTTATGGACACGACAGTGGTCAGGTGATGCAGATTCCAAACGGCACAGTATGGCCGTATAAAGGAAGAGGACTTGTTTGGGGTCGGTCCATCGGACCTGGTGGTCACGGCAACTGCTGGAAAATCCACCGTTTTTTACCCTAAGTCACATCTCTGCAGAAAAAGACACCGTCTTTTCAGCCTCAGTCCTCTCGTCCCTATAAGATCATATCTGCCCAGGGATAGAGGAAAGGGAAGAAGACTGCAACAGGCAGCCTATTCCCAGGAACAGAAGCGTTCCACCGCGTCTGACAAGTTCTCAGCATGGCGCTGAGACCGTACAGGACCCCTGGATCCTACATGTAGTATCCCGGGGGTACAGATGGGAATGTCGAGACGTTTCCCCTTCGCAGGCTCCTGAAGTCTGCTTTACCAAGTCTCCCTCCGACAAGGAGGTAGTATGGGAAAAAATTCACAAGCTGTGTTCCCAGCAGGTGACAATTAAATTACCCCTCCTACTACAGAAAAGGGGTATTATTCCACACTATATTGTGGTACTGAAGCCAGAAGGCTAGGTGAGACTTATTCTAAAAAAAAAAAAAAAAAAAAAATTTTTTTGAACACTTACAAAGGTTCAAATTAAGATGAAGTCACTCAGAGCAGTGATAACGAACCAGGAAGAAGGGGACTATATAGTGTCCCGGGACATCAGGGATGCTTACCTCTATGTCCCAAATTTGCCCTTCTCACTAAGGGTACCTCAGGTTCGTGGTGCAGAACTGTCACTATCAGTTTCAGACGCTGCCGTTTGGATTGTCCACGGCACCCCGGGGTCTTTACCAAGGTAATGGCCGAATTGATGATTCTTCTTCGAAGAAAAGGCGTCTTAATTATCCCTTACTTGGACGATCTCCTGATAGGGGCATAGTCCAGGGAACAGTTGGAGGTCGGAGTAGCACTATCTCGGATACTGCTACAATCAGCACGGGTGGATTCTAAATATTCCAAAATCGCAGCTGATCCCGACGACACGTCTGCTGTGCCTAGGGATGATTCTGGACACAGTCCCAAAAAAAAAAAAAAAAAAAGGTGTTTCTCCCGGAAGAGAAAGCCAGGGAGTTATCCGAGCAAGTCAGGAACCTCCTAAAAACAGTGCATCATTGCACAAGGGTCCTGGTAAAAATGGTGGCTTCCTACGAAGCAATTCCATTCGGCAGATTTCACGTAAGAACTTTTCAGTGGGATCTGCTGGACAAATGGTCCGGATCGCATCTTCAGATGCATCAGCGGATAACCCAATATCCAAGGACAAGGGTGTCTCTCCTGTGGTGGTTATAGAGTGCTCATCTTCTAGAGGGCCGCAGATTCGGCATTCAGGATTGGATGCTGGTAACCACGGAGCCCAGCCTGAGAGGCTGGGGAGCAGTCACACAAGGGAAAAATTTCCAGGGAGTGTGATCAAGTATGGAGACTTTTCTCCACATAAATATACTGGAGCTAAGGGTAAATTTATAATGCTCTAAGCTTAGCAAGACCTCTGCTTCAAGGTCAGCCGGTATTGATCCAGTGGGAAAAACATCACGGCAGTCGCCCACGTAAACAGACAGGGCGACACAAGAAGCAGGAGGGCAATGGCAGAAACTGCAAGGACTTTTCGCTGGGCGGAAAATCATGTGATAACACTGTCAGCAGTTTTTCATCCCGGGAATGGAAACTGGGAAGCAGACTTCCTCAGCACGACCTCCACCCGGGAGAGTGGAAACTTCATTGAGAAGTTTTTTCCACATGATTGTAAACCGTTGGGAAATACCAAAGGTGGACATGATGGCGTCCCGTCTGAACAAAAAACGGGACAGGTATTGCGCCAGGTCAAGGGACCCTCAGGCAATAGATGTGGACGTTCTGGTAACACCGTGGGTGTACCAGTCGGTGTATGTGTTCCCTCCTCTGCTTCTCATACCTAAGGTGCTGAGAATTATAAGACGTAGAGGAGTAAGAACTATACTCATGGCTCCGGATTGGCCAAGAAGGACTTGGTACCCGGAACTTCAAGAGATGCTTACAGAGGTCTTATGGCCTCTGCCGCTAAGAAGGGACTTGCTTCAGCAAGTACCATGTCTGTTCCAAGACTTACCGCAGCTGCGTTTGTCGGCATGGCGATGGAAAGCCGGATCCTAAGGGAAAAAAGGCATTCCGGAAGAGGTCATTCCTACCCTGGTCAAAGCCAGAAAGGAGGTGACCGCACAACATTATCACCACGTGTGGCGAAAATTTGTTGCGTGGTGTGAGGCCAGGAAGGCCCCACAAAGAAATTTCAACTCGGTCGTTTCCTGCATTTCCTGCAAACAGGAGTGTCTATGGGCCTCAAATTGGGGTCCATTAAGGTTCAAATTCGGCCCTGTAAATTTTCTTCCAGAAAGAATTGGCTTCAGTTCCTGAAGTCCAGAAGTTTGTCAAGGGAGTATTGCATATACAAACCCCTTTTTTGTGCCTCCAGTGGCACTGTGGGATCTCAACGTAGTTCTGGGATTTCTCAAATCACATTGGTTTAAAACCAGTCAAATATGTGGATTTGCAGCATTTCACATAAAAAGTGACCATGCTCTTGGCCCTGGCCTGGACCAGGCGAGTGTCAAATTGGTGGTTTTTTCTCAAAAAAGCCCATATCTGTTTGTCCATTCGGACAGGGCAGAGCTGCGGACTCGTCCCCAGTTCTCTCCCTAAGGTGGTGTCAGTGTTTCACCTGAACCAGCTTATTGTGGTGCCTTGCACCTACTAGGGACTTGGAGGACTCCAAGTTGCTAGAAGTTGTCAGGGCCCTGAAAATATATTCCAGGACAGCTGGAGTCAGAAAATCTGACTCGCTGTTTATACTGTATGCACCCAACAAGTTGGGTGCGCCTGCTTCTAAGCAGTCGATTGCTCGTTGGATTTGTAACACAATTCAACTTGCACATTCTGAGGCAGGCCTGCCACAGTCTAAATCGGTTAAGGCCCATTCCACAAGGAAGGTGGGCTCATCTTGGGCGGCTGCCCGAGAGGTCTCGGCATTACAACTCTGCCGAGCAGCTACGTGGTCAGGGGAGAACACGTTTGTAAAATTCTACAAATTTGATATCCTGGCAAAAGAGGACCTGGAGTTCTCTCATTCGGTGCTGCAGAGTCATCCGCACTCTCCCGCCCGTTTGGGAGCTTTGGTATAATCCCCATGGTCCTTTCAGGAACCCCAGCATCCACTAGGACGATAGAGAAAATAAGAATTTACTTACCGATAATTCTATTTCTCGGAGTCCGTAGTGGATGCTGGGCGCCCATCCCAAGTGCGGATTATCTGCAATACTTGTACATAGTTACAAAAATCGGGTTATTATTGTTGTGAGCCATCTTTTCAGAGGCTCCGCTGTTATCATACTGTTAACTGGGTTTAGATCACAAGTTGTACGGTGTGATTGGTGTGGCTGGTATGAGTCTTACCCGGGATTCAAAATTCCTCCCTTATTGTGTACGCTCGTCCGGGCACAGTACCTAACTGGCTTGGAGGAGGGTCATAGGGGGAGGAGCCAGTGCACACCACCTGATCCTAAAGCTTTACTTTTTGTGCCCTGTCTCCTGCGGAGCCGCTATTCCCCATGGTCCTTTCAGGAACCCCAGCATCCACTACGGACTCCGAGAAATAGAATTATCGGTAAGTAAATTCTTATTATAAACAATAGATACGAGGGTGCACAGATAACTTTAGGAAAAGGCACAATAAGTGCACGTGATAAGTGATTTATATGTTGTGTACATATATAAGTGAATAAAATAAAAAACACTCCTCCATATAATGGATGGCAGCAACCTTAAACAATGTGATACGTGCTTGGGAGCACATATAAACCGTAAAATTGAACAAATGGAGAAAAGGGCGCCAAAATAGTGTCTGAAGAAATTATAAGTGGACCAAGTGTAAATATAAGGACACTACTTATCTGATGCAAATATTATCTTCGGTCACATGACCAAGGTAAGTATATAAAAAAGATAAGACAGAAAAAATAACATGGGGGTCATTCCGAGTTGTTCGCTCGTTATTTTTTTCTCGCAACGGAGCGATTAGTCGCTAATGCGCATGCGCAATGTCCGCAGTGCGACTGCGCCAAGTAAATTTGCTATGCAGTTAGGTTTTTTACTCACGGCATTACGAAGTTTTTTCTTCGTTCTGGTGATCGTAATGTGATTGACAGGAAGTGGGTGTTTCTGGGCGGAAACTGGCCGTTTTATGGGTGTGTGTGAAAAAACGCTACCGTTTCTGGGAAAAACGCGGGAGTGGCTTGAGAAACGGAGGAGTGTCTGGGCGAACGCTGGGTGTGTTTGTGACGTCAAACCAGGAACGAAACTGCCTGAACTGATCGCAGATGCCGAGTAAGTCTGGAGCTACTCAGAGACTGCTAAGAAGTGTCTATTCGCAATTCTGCTAATCTTTCGTTCGCAATTTTGATAAGCTAAGATTCACTCCCAGTAGGCGGCGGCTTAGCGTGTGCAAAGCTGCTAAAAGCAGCTTGCGAGCGAACAACTCGGAATGACCCCCATAGTGCGTACTGTTTTTACATAATTATTTCACCATTAGAATCAGTTGTATCTAAAAAACCTTTTAAGGACAAACATATCCTATTATTTGAAATCCACAAACAGGGATAATTAAGGTTTTCACACAAGTTTAATACAACATATAAAAGACAAATGGTAAAATTAAAAGCGTACAGGAATAAAATAAAATTCAAACGTATCAATCCATATAAGGCAATCGGGTATGTCCTGTTTCCCACAGATTTCCACGAGGTAGTAAAAATGCAAACGTACAGAAATATAAATTAAAAAGGCTTATCTGTCCATAAAGAGGTTCAGGTGCAGCAGGTACATTTGTCTTTTATATGTTGTATTAAACTTGTGTGAAAAAAAAGTGAGCCAGTGGAGAAGTTGCCCATGGCAACCAATCAGCATTGACGTAACATTTATAATTTGCATACTATAAAAGTATACAGAGCAGCTGATTGGTTGCCATGGGCAACTTCTCCACTTTTATCACTGCTTAGTACTCTCCCCCTTTATCCTGGTCCACTTTATCTCTCTCCAAGGCTTAGTAAATAGATCCCTTTGTTTGTATACTACCTGCCCAAAGATAGTCAGGGGTGAAGAAGCAAGTCAGTGCCCTGAATGGGGCTAGCTAGGCTGTCTGTCATATTCTGTTTATTTGTGTTGAATGTTGCCAGTAAAGCTTTATTATTTAATTTATGCACCGGAAAAGCTGCCTTCGGATCCTGATTTAGCACTTAGGCACTGCACCAATACACCCCTCTGCTGAGCTAATTACCCCAAGTCATCGTAATCCATTCACAGATATTGTTTTCATCTTGGATTCTTTCTGCAAAAAAACACCCCAAAATAAATAGCTGTGTCTGCAAAATATCAATTTCCTGTTCCCCACGAGGGAATGCTCCAATATTGTTACTCAAGCTGTTAAAGAAAAACTAAAGTTGAGAAAGTAGAACAGGTACACACTGTGACTAGACCAAGAAGTAATTGTATCAAGCAGGGGAAAAGAGTGGAGAAGTGACCAGCATCTGCCTATCATTTTATAGCGTGCATTTGATAGATGTTACGTCGGTGCTGACTGGTTGCTATGGGCAACTACTCCATTCTTTTCACTGCTTAATACCTCACCCCAAAACCTTTGATTGACCTACGTTAAAGATTTTTTTTATAAATTAATTAGTTTCAAAGAAAATATTTTATGTACAGTATATAACAGGTTTAAAAACACAAAACCCGAAAGTGCAAACAAGACAATGAAGTAACACATATAATGACCAATTACAGACACTGCTGATGATTATGTGAAAGGAAACGGAATAAGGTCCAGACATGGCCATATAAAATATACACATTTACATAAATTTGCAGAAAAAAACGGAACCTGAAAAATAAGTAACGCAACAGAGAAAAGGACAAGAACCAGAAAGGAGGAAGAGAAAGAGGAAGTGTAAGAGGTTGTTAATGGCGACCTAGAAGGCAAAGAGAGAACTCTGAGCACACTGGTGTTTGCAAGTGTCTTGGGGTGAGATCAGTGTCACGATAGGAATTTGTTCTGTCATTGTGTATGGCGTAGTAGTTATAGGGGCCAGTCTCTATATGTTTTGCAGAACTGTGCACAAAGGTCCTGGGATTTACCTCTGAATGTAGGAAATCTTGTTCTGAGCTATTGTCTGACGGCTCCAGACGCACAGTCAGCACCGCGGGGTTTATAAACAAACAGGTAGCGGAACAAGATGGACGGCGTGGAGACAATGTCTAGAGAATAGTGTAGTTGATGTGGGCCGTCGCCAAGGTCAGCAGCCTGTGAAGATATTCATCTTTATTTATCTGTGTGACAGAGCCCGAGGATCTGTGACCACCCAAGACGCTCATGCGGGAAGAATCTCAGGCCTCCTTTTCTCAACCAAGCCTTACTTACTGTGTACATAGATACTGTACCATGTATATAATGTACACTCACACATGCAGCTGCACTGTATACACCCGCCCTATAATAACAGCTAGCCACAGTCTCCAGTAAGTAGACTAGGGATGGCCATCGACCACCGATGTTTATAGCTGATGTTGAATGCTTTTGCCATTGATGGGAGAGAACTAGCTGGTTTACCTCCATCAATGGCCAGCATAAACAAATATTATTATTTTTTTTGCAAGGTTCGGGCATAGTTCTGCCCCTGACACCCACAAAGCCCCGCCCCCAGGTTGTGATTGGCATGTGGGTCATTCACTGAAATAACAGGGTTGCCCATCAATGAATTAAACCATTGCTGGTTTCCCATAGCATAGTTGGTGGCCAATCACAGTTTTGCCATCATTGGCAAACACACCAATGGCCATCCCTAAAGTAGACACATTAACCGTGGGAGGTCTCTGCAGTGCCACCTACAGGCTAAAGACATGATTACAATTTGTATGGAATTGCGCAGCTGCAGGGAAGCGGCTGTGCAATTCCATACAAATAAAATGCAGCTGCAGCAGCAGGTGTCTGTAGGAGAGAGGCGTCTCCTGCCAGCATCTGCAAGTTCCGAGGATGCAGCATCAGATTACCATGGCGACCTTCGGTCATGACTAGTGATGTCAGTGGACCGGCGTCAGTCTGTGTAAGCCGAAGCTCAGATAGCCGTAGGATCCAGGCAGCCGGGTCCGGGAAGTCTGCACCTGACAGCACTGACCTACACAACAGGGGTGACAATAGTAGGAGTTAGGACACTGCTTGCAAGAACTTACAGGGAAATGGGTGGAGATGAGGGCTAGAGCAACAGATCATTGGGCTGAGGACTGAGGCTGAGGGTGGAATGTATCAAGCATTGCATATTGAACGCGATACATCCTGCTACTTACCGCATGCATGGTGGCATTTATTAACGCTATTGATTAATGAAGAGATGCGATTATTTACGCAAAGGACAACGCTCCCGATAACAGTTGTCCTTTGCGAGGACTTCCATGTTTATGAGCTGCAAGAGACTTCTCTCTTTGAGCTATATGTGTAAAGAATCCTATATACATCTATAGGTAACCTCATCTATAGATGGCATTGCCTTTCGTGAACAAGTTCTGGAAAGTTTCGCTTTCTGGAGCTTGAGACGTATGTGGAATGCGGTTTCTGCAGTTGTGACCGAATTTTGCCGTTAGTACATCCCGCCCCCAGAATGAGGCCACTGCTGTCAGTATTTTGGCCTAAGCCCCTCTGTTGTGTCCTCGGTGTGCCCTATAGCTTATTCAGCCGTTGGCAGCGTGAGTGTACGGCACAACCTTGTACAACACCACTAACGTTGTAAAGCCTCCCAGACAGAACGATTACACTCTATAGCATTATATAATAAATCTATATGGTGCAAGCTGTAAATCACAGTGACCCAGAAAATACACGGAATGCCGCTCAGCCCTCTGGGTAGGGAACAACGGTGTTTAAAATTGCATGAAATTGGAAAGTAACATTCTGGAGTCTCGCCAAGTGCAGCGTCACCGTTCCCATCCATTATTTACCACGATTCTTCATTTACCGCATACGGGGAAATCTTTATTTATACGTCGATTTTTCGTGAGTTCCGAGCGGCAATAAAAATATTTGCAGCAAATATCGGCCATTGTCATCATTCCCCTAATTCCATCCAGCGGGTGTCGTTAGGTCGTGCGCACGAGATTCTGTGTAGACAAGCGCGTCACCTGGCCATGAGTACAGTTCTCCTATCCAGAGTTGTCTGCCGCTCTAACTAATAGGGGGGATGCCCTGTTCAAGTCATGGGTAGGAGGAGAGCCCGAAAATAAAACGTGTCATTCCAAAACCTGCTGACAGGGGACAAATCTGGCGTCACACTAGGTAAGATGCATGAAAAGGTGCCGGCAAATAACTAAGAGAAACCTACAATCAAAAGTAACATTTTTATTTTTCCTCTTGGTAAAAACTGAAAAAAAAAAAAGCAGAACGAACCTGAAATTTTAATTCCAAAAATTCCTGCGCGCAGGAGATCAGGAAATGTGCAGAAATCTAAAGTTTTACTTCTTTCCCTGATCAGCAGAGCGCTACAAAAGCGCAGCGCCAATGTCGCAGGTGCGCTCTGACACAATGCTCTGCTCCTGGACTTTTCTCTTAATTTGTGATTGCTGAAACCTGTGTTGAACAGGTTAATAGATAAGAAAGGTGTTTCAGCACAGGTGATGGCAATCATAAGTTAAGAGAAAAGTCCAGGAGCAGAACATTCTGTCCCTACTGGAGAGGGTCATGTTGGGAGGTATGCATCAGTATTGCGTCTGCTCCGCCTGATCCCCGCGCTGTAACTGTGACATTTCCCTGCGCTAATGGATACAATGCCGCAGCCGCTCTTTTCGGATCCAGTCAGGATCCCAGCAGTCAAAATGCTGACGCTGGAATCCCGACACTACCCGTAATGCCAACTCCAGGTTAGGGTTAGGGCTGTGTGTTGGGGGGATGGGTTAGATTTAGGCTGTTAGAAGGGAGGGTTAGGTTTAGGGGGCCATTGGGGGAATTATACTTCTCTTCCCCAGCCTAGCTTCTGATCATCGGGATGCTGCGGTCTATATTATAACCACCGGAATCCCAAATGCATTTCAATCCCAACCCGCTCTTTCATGTGTTTTACAGTTCCTTTTATTATTATTATTATTATTAATATGGCGCACCAGGGGTTCCCTAGTGCCTAACAAAGTACATGAGCAAAACAAGAAAACAGTGACTTACAGTGTAAGACAATGTAGGACAGAATACATATGGGAGACTGGCAGTTGTGATACTGGGTGTCTCTATACCATCAGCGGCAACCCGTCAGCCAGAATCCCGGCAGCGAGACCTCTCGCCGCGCTTCGGGCACGATGGCGAGCTTTAGATGCCGCTGTAAGGAGTATGGAGTAGAAAAAAGTGTAAGAGAGGGAAAAGCACATGAGGGTTGAGGGCCCTGCTCGTGAGAGCTTACAGTCTAAAGGGGAGGGGCAGACAGACAGGGGTGACATAGATGGGGTAGACAGTTGGCGTGGGACAGGGGGGCTTACGATGAGAGTTTTCTGGGTATGATGAATAAGTGTGTCTTGAGAGTCAGTTTAAAGTTTTGTAGAGAGGTAGAGAGTTCCAGAGGTAGGAAATAATCGTTTCTTACATCACCATATCTTCCCCTGTCGGAAGATTTTAAAACTACAGTACATTTTTTTTCTTTTTCACGGAATCCTTCTTCCCAAACTTACATAGTGTGGTGGTATTCCTGACTATTAGTAACAGCTACAGGCTGCTCTGAATAGGAAAACTTTAATTATGGCCACGTTTTACGTCCCCACTGAGCAGTCTCCTGGGTGTGTCTAATGTGCGCCATCATTGCGGTATTAGTGAAAACCGTTAGAGGCCGTTATGCCATATTCAGGCCTACGAAGAGAAGTGCAGGGGGCACTGTTGAGTCTAATAGAAATATAGCGTCTCCCTACAATGTAGATCCGTTCCTGAGGTAAATAGGCTTCACTCCAGATTCTTCCTCGTCACCATGGGATCGTTCAGCAAAAGCCGGGCTAAAGGTCGCTGGAATATGTAAACACACCAGGTAATCAGCATTCTGGGAAAGGTGTGCTTTCCAGCAAGGCCATCAGGTTTACTACAAATTCACTGCGGCTTCTGACCTTTCACCCAGAGTCGTAACTATTATCTCATTTACAGAATCTTTTCCCACAAGTAGCGAATAAACGCTCCTGATCCGCCCTACATCTCCCGTTAAGTGATGCAATTATTTTTACGGCCCGTAAACGACAAGTGTCTCAGCGACGTCGCTGGTTCCTAGTAAATTCACAGGCTGCAATATCACAAGTAATTGCTTCCAGCCACAATATGGCTGCCCCCTGCACTGTCTATGAGCGAGTTAAACATTTTACAGCGACTCATTAAAGAAAGGTCGCTTACCGCAGGTGTCATTTATTGCGGGTTTAGTTTGATGTTACCTCTGATAAAAGTTGTGCAACTGGAACTCTGATGTCGTAATACCGCCATATTATCCCTAGATAGTAATTACATTCCCCAGCGAAACAGGAAACTTATTAAACAAGTATTTAGTTCAAGTATCCATCCCAAGATGGAGAAAACAGGATCAAATCTTTAAAAGTATTCAAAGAGTAAAGCATTGATTTTCCTGAATAAAGATATTAATATCTTTTTTAGGTTTTAAATAAACTTTATCTATTTTTTTATTGCATTTTTTACTTTGTTTTTTCCATGTTTGGGAACTGGGAGCCCAAGGGCCTAATTCAGACCCTAATGCTGCAAAGGCAGCGAACGCAGTCCTTTGCGCACCCCGTGAGGCCCAGTGAGATACGAAAGCATCTCAGGGCTGCGATTGCCTCTGCCTGATCGACAGGTAGGGAGCTACTTGGCGGGTGCGTAAGTCCTGAAATGCGGGGCGGACTAGCCCTGTGCTGGGCGTCCCCCCGCATGTCAGAACAATTGATTGTAGTTATGCTAAATTTAGCACACCTACGATCAGATCTGAATCGCCCCCAAATCTGACTCATACGAGAGCATATCTGCAAAGACCAGCTCGCTAAAGCGATAAATTAAATCTCTGACCGCTCCCCAAAGCCAGATTATCACCCAGCCTAGGTTCCTACCCAGGGCCCAGGGGCAGTAGGTAGGAACCTAGGCTGCTTGATAATTGATTGCCCGGATTACGCTAAACCATTTTTATGAGAGTCCCTTTCTGAATTGGGGACGACCAAACCATTATAGTGCATAGGGCTGCAAAGATTCTTAATCAGGCTCGATAATGCTCAGAATCAGCAGTGAGATATATATATATATATATATATTATATATATATTTAATTAAATTCAGCGATCACTGATTACTGTCATTGATACAATAATAATCCTACTTGATGAAGAGGCCCTTTATTGTAAACTGCCTATTGCTGAAACCTGGGGCTGATGGAGAATTGACACCTGAGCGGCAGGACTCTGCGCTCCTATATGTTTATTACACTAATCCAAGCTTTCTGCTTTTATTGCTATTTTATGTTATTGATTTTCTCCCATATTGCAGATGAACAGCCAGGAGCTGGGTCCCGGCATTATCCAGCAGGACTGGACCCCCAGCGTGTACCCGGTGTATGAAGAAGACAGTAACAGCAGCTGCGGATCCCTGGGGACGTCTGTACGGAGTGTGAAGGCCAGCGAGGGAGAGGACAATGACCCAGACGCTGAGGAGAAGGTTTGCACTGTGTGTGGAGACAGGGCCAACGGGTATCACTTCCACGTCCTGACCTGCGAGGGCTGCAAAGGATTCTTCAGGTGAGCAGAACTTACAGGGATTCTTTGTGCGGCCATTTTGAGGGCACTGGACCACTAGTTAGCGGCATTATTGAGGTATGAGGCGCAAAGTGTTTTTCTTGTGTATTCATTCTAAAACGGCCTTACTTTGCCTCTCATTCCCAGCCTGACCAATGATGGCGATGGGTTCTTGAAGGGGTTGCAATGATTGTACGAGGAATTTGGTGTAAATGGGTTTTTTTTTCCCCCAGGGATATTATTTTCTCTCTCCACATCAACTTTGTCTCCCATTTATCTCCTCAGACGTTCCATGGCTAAAGGGTTAACCTTCACCTGTCCGTTCACTCGCACCTGTACCGTCGCCAAAAACAAGCGCCGGAGGTGCCAGGCCTGCCGGCTCCAGAAATGCCTTGACGTGGGGATGAGGAGAGACAGTAAGTGACGGGCCGTATTGGCCCCATCTCCCCTTCTCGATCTCTTTCCCTCTTGTCTAATCCAGGCCGAGACGCACACAACTCCGCTCCAGGAATGGAGGCTATAAATAGGAACAGCGCCCCCCCTCCCCACCGGCCTACTCACCCCCTCCTCATCACTGGTTATAGCCAGTTTTTCTCTCCATATTATTAGATGCTTTCTGTAAAGTACATTATTAATATACAAAATGATATAATGTATTATTATTATTTTACCTGTAAAGTCCCCAACACCAGCTGTATTACCCCGTCCCTGCGGCCCGGAGGTGCCCCTTCTCTGGCTAGGCCTTTCCCGTCTTGCTGGCAGTGAGAGCCATTGGCGGACCACCCGCAGGATTCCCATATCTTAGTCGCGGCATATAGAGAGAGGACATATACTTTACTCACTTAACTTTAAATAATTGCACAGTCTGACATAACGGAGGTAATATAAATCTGAGCGGTGGGCGGCTGCGGACATCACTTGGAATTATGCCAGAAGCAGCATCACGCATTTTACGGCGCAGGTGCGAGGTTGCGGAGGCCGTCAGAACAGCATGGGAGCGCTCGCAATGGTGACGCATCTCTGTCATCGCATGGGAGTGAACTGCCCCCACAGACTATGGGTTCCATATTGGCGGAATAGAGTTTCAGCAGGCACTCCACAGAAACAAGACGTACAATGCTTTGAGAGCAATGAGAAATACAATAATGGGAAATAATTCACCCTCAGAAATGTAGCAGAATAAATTAATACTATAAATCATGAAAGACGTCCAGGTATAAAAAAACATAAAATTACATCGCACCTCCCTATTCACCAGGCGGGTTCTTGTACATTTCACTAAAAGCTATTTCCAAACAATAGTTACATCAATAAAACCTCAATGAAACAATCAATTATCCCAAACCATTCCCTGAGGCACTTCTATTGCGGCTGATAATTGCCCGACCAATCATTGGCTGTTTAACAAGGCAGCACATAAGACAATATAGTCTGTGTGTGTTTGTGGATTGGGATGGAAAACCAGCCCGGGTGTGGGGGTGGAGTATTATTATTATTATCCTTTATTGATATGGCGCCACAAGGTTTCCGCAGCGCCCAATTACAGAGTACATGAATAATCAAACAGGAAAACAGCAACTTACAGTTGATGACAGTATAGGACAAGTACAGGGTGAATAAACATAGTTACATCAGCAGATGACACTGGAATAAGTATCAGGTGGCAGAAGACTGCTGGATGTGGTGAGAGCTTACATTCTAAAGAGGAGGGGTAGACAGACAGGGGTGACACAGATGGGGTACATAGAGAGCGTAGAACAGAGGGTTAGGATGAGATTTGGCTGGGTTTGGTGAAGAAGTGGGTCTTGAGAGCCCGTTTGAAGTTTTGTAGAGAGGTGGAGAGTCTGAGGGGGAGAGGTAGGGAATTCCAGAGAAGTGGTGCAGCACGTGAAAAATCTTGGAGGTGATCCGTAGGCAGGAAAGTCGTTGTGCATTAGCAGAGCGAAGAGGACGTGTGGGAATGTAAAGGGAGATAAGGTCAGAGATGTAGATGGGAGAGGAGTGGGTGAGGGCTTTGTAAGCAAGTGTGAGAAGCTTGAAATGGATTCTGAAAGGGAAGGGGAGCCAGTGGAGGTCTAGTAAGAGAGGAGAGGTAGACGTAGTGCGTTTGGTGAGGAACATGAGCCGGGCAGCAGCATTGAGGATAGATTGGAGTGGAGAGAGGTATGTGTCAGGAATGCCAGTCAGGAGGAGATTACAGTAGTCCAGTCTGGAGATGACCAGTGAGTGGATAAGGGTCTTAGTAGCATCCTGGGTCAGAAAGGGTCTGATCCTGGAAATATTTTTTAGATGAAAACGGCAGGTTTGTAAGAGGTGCTGAATGTGTGGTTTGAAGGAGAGGGAGGAGTCAAGGATTACTCCAAGACAGCGCACTTGGGGGCTAGAGGAGATAGTAGTGCCATCAATAGATAATGAGATTGTAGGAGGTGAGGTTATGCGGGAGGGAGGAAAGATGATCAACTCGGTCTTAGACATGTTAAGTTTAAGAAAGCGCTGAGACATCCAGGAAGAGGTAACAGAGAGACAGTTGGAGATACGAGTGAGGAGAGCAGGGGAGAGGTCTGGAGAGGAAAGATAGATTTGGGTGTCATCAGCATAGAGATGATATTGGAAACCAAAATAACTAATGAGCTTACCTAGTGAGGACGTATAGAGAGAGAAGAGGAGAGGACCAAGGACAGAACCTTGGGGTACACCTACAGTTAGTGGAAGTGAGGGGGAGGTGGAGTCATGAGAAGAGACAGAGAATGAACGGTCAGAGAGGTAGGAAGACAGCCAAGAGAGGGCAGTGTCGCGCAGACCAATGGAGTGAAGGATTTGCAGTAGGAGAGGATGGTCCACAGTGTCAAAAGCAGCAGAGAGATCAAGTAGAGTAAGTAGAGAGTAGTGTCCCTTAGATTTAGCAGCATGGAGGTCATTGCATACTTTTGTAAGGGCAGTTTCAGTGGAGTGGAGAGGACGGAAGCCAGACTGGAATGGGTCAAGTAGTGAGTGTGAGGAAAGAAAGGCAGTAAGGCGGTTGTAGACAATACGCTCAAGGAGTTTGGAGGCAAAAGGGAGGGGAGTATGTTGAGGGAGCGGGATTACTCCTCAAAGGGTCCGATTCTGAGTTGATAGCAGTTGTGGCCTACCTTGTGTCTTTTGCTACAGTTGCGTCTGTGACTTTATGTTAATGAGGCTACAGTGCCCTTCCCTGGTGTACATCCGTACATCCAAATGTGCAAGGACTGAGACGCCCACTTCCACTGTCTACAGACGCTGCAATCAGGCTTTGTGCGTCTTTAGACGCCACCATCAGTCGCACCATTGTAACGTTCACCAGCCCCGTGCTAGGTGCAGATCATCCATCTGAGTGTGGCCTCCAATGTGAGCAATTTAATATCTTTACACATAACCACTTTCAGCAACACGCCCATACTACATTATATCTATGTCTGATTAGCCAACACCCTGTAACCACACAGCAATGTCTAATACACTTCTTGGTGCATGTCTGACTCTGCACTGCAACTCTGTATGAACACCATTGTGGTGCATACATGCGCGGTGCAACTCAGACGCAAACGCAGATGGAAAACATAGCACAAGAAAAATATTAAAGATATTAGCCCCCACAGGAAACAATAAAACAAATTAGCCCCAACAGAGAAAAAATAAATGTGTAATATAGCTTTTGGTATTACATTTTGTTTCAAATTTCCACCGCTGTTTGAAAGGCCCAGTGACACCAAGAGGTTTTATAATTGTTGGCTGTATTCTTTTATTTATTAACAATTATGTAGCACTAGCAAATACTATTATTGCACTTTCTTTTAAAGTCGGGCAGGGGCAGATTGGGAAGTGAAACTGTCCCTGGAAAAATTTGTAGAAGTGGCCTCACATGGGCGTATACTCTGTAACCATGGCGACAGCACCACCCCTCAAATTTCAACAAACAAAACAAGCCCCACGTGCACATCGGCCTACCAGGGATCTTGCCTGTGGCCCCTATGGCCAATCCACCCTTGCCTGTTACTAGGACACAACAATCAGAATATCTAAACACAATGGCCCTCATTCCGAGTTGTTCGCTCGGAGTTTTTCATCGCATCGCAGTGAGAATTCTCTTAGTGCGCATGCGCAATGTTCGCACTGCGACTGCGCCAAGTAACTTTACTATGAAGAAAGTAAGTTTACTCACGGCATTTTCATCGCTCCGACGTTCGCATTGTGATTGACAGGAAATGGGTGTTACTGGGCGGATGCACGGCGTTTTAGGGGCGTGTGGCTGGAAACGCTACCGTTTCCGGAAAAAACGCAGGAGTGGCCGGAGAAACGGTGGGAGTGCCTGGGCGAACGCTGGGTGTGTTTATGACGTCAGCCAGGAACGAAAAGCACTGAACTGATCGCACAGGCAGAGTAAGTCTGAAGCTACTCAGAAACTGCTAACTCGTTTGTAATCGCAATATTGCGCGTACGTCGGTCGCAATTTTAAGAAGCTAAGATTCACTCCCAGTAGGCGGCGGCTTAGCGTGTGTAACTCTGCTACATTCGCCTTGCGAGCGAACAACTCGGAATGAGGGCCAATATGTAGAGGGCGCTAACAAGTGGAATGTTTTGTACATTTCAATACAATTTAATATGTATCAACATCAAAAATGTCAATAAAATTTCCACAATGAAGATACCACTGGAAACGTTCAGCTGGTAGATGTTATCATTGGAGAATTCTTCTGATATGGCCATCAAAGTTCTTATTCAATATGTGATATATCAATTTAGTTCTGTGAACATAACCCTCTCACTAGTGGTATCACAAGGGGGGTGCGGCCCGCACCCGGGTGTCACCCGCCAAGGGGCGACACCAAAATGCCGGCTCCTACTCAGTGACAAGAGCCGAGTATTTCACTAGACTCCTGTCACTGTGTAGGAGCCACACTGCAGCCACAGCACTCCCCGGGGCAGGCCACACCTCCCAAACCCCTGGAGTGACGAAAAATGGGAGTCGGAATGCGAAGCCCCGCCCCTCCTGTGATGCCTCATCCCCTTTTTTGCCGGTGCCACAACGGGTGTCCATGAAGTAAGTGAAGCTTCTGCCTCTCACCAAAAAAAAATCACCCAACAATACAGCCAATGGCCAGATTTTAGTACATCAGAATAATTTATTTCTTGATTAAAAATAAACAATTAGTGTTATAAGCAATTGCTTACATCAAATGTATAAAAAGAGGTGTCGTTAATAATGCCAGTATGGAGGTATAGAAATAGCCTGGGGGTTATTACTTTGATTTTTGGAATCTAAGGCTAAACATGAACATAGACATGGACCATATGAGTGGCATGTCGACCTTATGCGTTTTGTCTTTCTCACTGACTTCATCAGGGGTACAAATCCATACAACATGGTAGCAACACTAATAGGTAGTGTAGTCAATCGTCTGCTAGCCGGCTGCCACATTGTGCTGGTTCTGGTCCATACACAAAGAAGTCTTTATGTTTTGTCTGGTCCAAGCGTAAGACACCATAATCAAGACCTCTATATGTGAAGGTTTCGGCCATACCATTACACATTGGGCTTCCTCGAGATATCACGGGTTTTACTGTGCCCACAGTCCATTCTAGTTCTGAACAGTGAATGTGAAAACTCAGACCAAAGCTGGCCACACACGTACAAAGCTTCTCTCCCTTTGGGAAACACAAGAGATTATCTCTTGGAGAACAAATGGCCATGTATGATGGAATAGAAGTTTGACAACCCAATAAGCATTGCTTTATTTCCATCACAGGGAAGCTGCAAACACGATCCAAACAATAATTAAGGCATTAATCACTCCAGGCAAGACAGATATTGAGCCAAGGATCGAGATTTCAGGCGATATCCCAGCTTAATCATTAATATATTTCTACCTAAGCGAGCGCTCGAGGAGACAAACACTATCACCCCCCCCCCCTCCGGCCTCTACACTCCCAACTGAGCTGGGAAAACATCGTAGCCACTTTGCAAATGAAAAGGTTAAACCAGCATTAACCTAGCGTAGGCCCAGATGCTGCGATTGATAATAAGACGTGTGTGTGTATGTGGGGGGCAGTCGGTCGATTAGAGACATCCAATCTATATTTAGCTGGGACCCTTAGTGTCAATGCGCCGTTGCTCTGGCTCCCAATATAATATACGGCGTATTTGGCAATCAGGTGCAAACAAGATGATGGGACCTCAACCGGCAGCCGCACCACTGCGGGATGGGGGGCACATAACAGCATAATGACTAAGGGGGGTAATTCAGATTTGATCGTAGATGTGCTAAAATTCCTGTGGTGTTATGCATGTGTGTGTCTTGTAAGCAGCGTGTTGCCACGACGTCTGCCAGGCCTTAATAACCCTTTCTGGGCTCTGCTGTTCTCAGTGATCATGTCAGAGGACGCCCTGATGGCGCGACGCGAGCTGAGAATGAGGAAGAAGCAGGAGCGTCTACAGAAGGTCCACAAGGTGTCGGAGGTGGGGTCTCTGACGGAGGAACAGAAGCAGCTCATCGCCATCCTCATCGAGGCCCACAGAAAGCACTTTGACTCCAATTTTAACAATTTTGTGGGTTACAGGGTGAGTATGCCGGGCGAGGGGGATTGGGCGTTGAAAGGGGGGCTTTCAGGACTACTCTGAAATGAGGAGTGTGATCTTACTCTAACATGGCTGATTCTAAACCGTAGGCAAAGTGGCTGTAGTTACAGGAAGCCGGATTTAGGGGCCTATGTACTAGATCAAGTGGAGAGAGATAACGTTTCAACCAACCAGCTCGTCATTTTTCAAACACAGCTTGTACCATGGCAGTTAGGAGCTGATTGACTGGTACTTTATCTCTCTCCAAGGCTTGGTACATAGACACCATACTACCTTATGCTAATGCGAGAGAATCCGTTCAGCTAATGCGGGGGATTGTGCGTTTGCAAGAGGGAAGCCGCGCCGCCCATTGGCGTTACACCGACTGCCATGGTGCACCAGCTACATGCTGGGGGCAAGAGATCCGTCAGGCACAGACTACCCTACCCTGTATGCAGGACTCGCAGGGAGCCCAAGTCAGGGTGGTAACACGCCATCACCAGTTCACGCCCTGTTTCATGAAAGACAGATCTGGCCAAGTTGCGTCTGATGGACATATGCCAAACTGTGTAGAGTCGCTTCTGAGCTGTATGTAAAAACTCACCGTGAGGAGAAACGGGCGACTCTGCATCAGCCCGTTAAGTAAATAGGCTGACCTCCAAATTCCAACACAAGGAACCTAGGTGATCCTATACAGCGCCATGTATGAGATCTGCTGGCTCGCTAACCCTCTGCTGTCAATGACAGGATCTGACAGGATCCCTGAGAAGGCGCCCACAGGGGTTAGTGCACAATGGCTGCCTTATCTGAGGCACCTGCAGGGTTTCGGGAACCTTCTGAAACTTGGGTGAGTTTAGAGGGAACTGTAAATACTATAAACTCTTTTATTTCAATGTTTCTTTGGTCAATTAAACATTTGCTAGGGGCTATGGGATGTGTTGGGTTGCGAACACTCTAACGTTGCTTATCGGCACCCTAAATTAAATTATTATATGCGGGAGATGGGATCCAGGGAAGATGTAGGAAGGCTCCTGAAGAGGACAGCTGGATGTGTTGTCTGTAGCAACCAGTAAGATTCTATCATTTTATAGAAGGTACTTGATAAATGACAGCTAGACCACGAGGCCATAGAGCTAAATGTTTATGGTCTCCTCACCATCCTTATTATTTATGTTCTCCTCCGATGACCTTTGGTCTCCTGAGTTTGCTTAATATCTGTGATCTGTAAACCATAGTTGTGGCCAGAACATTCTCAGCTAGAACATCAAGTACAAATCGGTGCCACCCAAAACTAACCACAGCCGGATAGCAGCTGCATCAATCGTATAATATTACTTATTAACCGGAGATTGCGAGATAACCTGGCATAGCATTTTTGCTCCGATAAGAGACGTGGATTTATGCCAATTTTACTATTATCTTTTCTTTTATGTGGAATTAGAGCACATAAGCAGGAGAGATACCAATATGCATAAAAGCACAACACAAGACAGTATAATGTAATACATTTAAGACGTAGTAGACAAAGGGGGACATGTACTAAGCAGTGATAAAAGTGGAGAAGTGAGCCAGTGGAGAAGTTGCCCATGGCAACCAATCAGCATTGAGGTAACATTTATAATTTGCATACTATAAAAGTATACAGAGCAGCTGATTGGTTGCCATGGGCAACTTTTCCACTGGCTCATTTCTCCACTTTTATCACTGCTTAGTACATGTCCCACAAAGTGAATAATGGGTAATGTAGAGAACATGCAGGAGGGACAAGCACAAGGAGGCAGAGGAGGATGAAGTGGGACTCTGGGAACTGACAAGAGGAAGGGATTTCCTGCTCATCAGAGCTTACAATCTATATGGGAGGCGCTGAAACAAGAAAGGGTGAGATTGAGTGAATGTGAGAGTAAGGACCAGTGCTGGTGGAGTTAGGGGAAACACAGTGGAAACTTTGATCAACAGGTGAGTTTTGAAGGACTTCTTGATGCACTGGAGGCCGGTGGAGAGCCTCATTGGAAGTGAAAGTGTGTTCCATGGGTATGGAGCAGTACGAGAGAAGACAAGGAGATGGAAGTGTGAAGTGGATACGAGTGTGGAGGCGGTAGACTGCAGAGAGTGCGCAGAAGATGAGGTTGGAGATGTAGGAGGAGAAAACCGTCAAGAGCGGAAAATCAGTCTTGCCACGATGTTGAAGATGGAGTGATGTAGGAAGAGGCTTGCGAGACGGAGGTCAGGCATGAGGAAGTTGTAGTAGTCCAGGCAAGAGATAATGAAAGAGTTTGGAAGAGGGACTAGATGTGGGAGTAATGGTGAGATAGGTGTTGCAAATTACATACAGACAGCGGACACGAGGAACAGAGGAGAGCATAGAAATGCTGACGGTGAGGGGAAGGTGAGGAAATATGTAAACTCTAGAGGGAAGGAAAGTGATAAGATCTGTTATAGAGATGTTGAGCTTTGGATAACCTTGGTACATCCATTAGGGGATGGCAGAAAAACAAGGGGACATACAACAGAGGAGGGAGGGGGAGAGGTTGATTTGGGTGTTGTCGGCATATGGGTGGTAATGGAAGCTGAAAGAATGCTCTAGTTTTTAAAGAGGAAAAAACCCTCTATAAATTTGAAGTATTTCATATAGCTGTAAATATTCAGTAACCGTATAACACTACTACAGAAGAGCCTTACGTGTCTGTATATTTTGATTTATTTAGAATTGTGGGAGCCACCAGTTTGCCACCTTTGACAAGTTATAATTGTCATTGGTATACTCTAATGAAATAGTGCCCCCTGGGGTCATCTCACCAAGGACAATGTTAAACCGCCTCCTTGGCTTTAGCAATGAATAATTTTGAAGCCACAGTGACGAGTTAAAGCCTGAGCTGCGCTTACCTTCCTAAACCAACGTTCGGATGAGTTCTTGTTGCTATATCAAGCCTGCAGCGACCACACCTATGTTCTATCCCTTAGAACCTGGAGAACATTCTCAGGTCCCCTTGGTCAGTCAAACGTAGTGCAATATGGGGAATGAAAACCAATAGTCGCAGGCTGTTTACCACTGGACTCCTAGATGTTGTAGTGTTTGACATGAGAGATTCTGAGGTGCTAATGGTCATTTCCAACTCTTCTGTCACACAGCGATCTCCTTTGGCTGACCTATGGATACCCCCGCCCATAGACAGCAGTAGCCCCAGTGACATGGACCTGTCGCCCAACGCCCAACTGCTGACTGACAGCGTCCTGCAGGCCGATGACTTCAGGGAACTGCCTCATTTTGCCGACCTCAGCACCTACATGATCCAGCAGGTCATCAAATTCGCCAAAGAGATACCAGCTTTCCGGTGAGTCTGCAGGTAACCTCAGGGCTGATGTGAACGGATATTGCTATATTAACCCTACCCGTGATCTCAGGTTCCGGTAATAACTGTGTGTCTCGTCCTTCTCCAGCCTGACCACAGACATCTGTGTGTGACGTCTATGGGCCTAATTCAGACCTGACCGCAGCAGAAAATTTGTTCTCTAATGGGCAAAACCACGTGCACTGCAGGGGGGGGGGCAGATGTAACATGTGCAGAGAGAGTTAGATTTGGGTGGGGTATGGCCCTCATTTCGTGCTTCTAGCAAAGGATCCATTCGAACAACCGATCGCATGGAGATTGACAGGAAGAAGGCGGTTATGGGTGTCAACTGACCATTTTCTTGGAGTGTTTGGAAAAAAGCAGGAGTGTCCAGGGGTTTGCAGGGCGGATGTCTGACGTCAATTCTGGAACCGGAAAGGCTGAAGCGATTGCAAGGGCTGAGTAAGTTCAGACCTACTCAGAAGCTGCAAAAAACATCCGTGGGCGGTGACTATCTAATCGCTGCTCTGCAAAAAATAGCTAGCGAGCGATCAACTCGGAATGAGGGCAGATATTGTTTCTGTGCAGGGTAAATACTGGCTGCTTTATTTTTACACTGCAATTTAGATTTCAGTTTGAACACACCCCACCCACATCTAACTCTCTCTGCACATGTTACATCTGTCCCCCCTGCAGTACACATGGTTTTGTCCATTCGAGAACAAATTTGCTGCTGCGATCAGGTCTAAATTAGGCACTATGTTCACTGTCATAAACAAATGGGGGGGGGTCTATTCATGAGGCAGTGAAAAGAGTGGAGAAGTTGCACATGGAAACTAATCAGCTGCTACGTATCATTTTATAGAACCCAATGTCACGTTAAATATCACTAATTTATATGTTATTGGTTCATAATGTTGAAAACAAAATGTCAGCATTCACATTAGGCTTAGACTGCAATGAGGCTAAAGCCCAGTACACACTAGCCGATCCCAGCCGATGCCGATATTGGTGCTGGCAACGGCAAGTGCATACACACTTGCCGATGCCGGCGGGAAGGGAGCGACGGTGGGGGGGAAAGACAGAGATCTGCAGCACGGCTGTCGTTAACGAGGACCTCCCTAGTCTGTACATGTTCAGATGAGGGAGGGGATCGTTAACGATGTGCGGGAGCGAGCATTGTTGTCGACACCAAGTGTACACATTGGACGAGATTGTAAAAGACTTCGATCAGATCTGCCCTTCTGAGCGATATCATTCACTTTCTCGTCTAGTGTGTATCGGGCTTTAGGCTGCGTTTAGGGTTAGGCTGTAATTAGGGTTACGGTTAACATGGGATTATAGTTACATTGTAATCAGGGTTAGTCTGCGATTAAGGTTAGGCTGTGATTAGGGTTAGGCTGTGATTAGGGTCAGGCTGCGATTGTGGTTACGTTGTGATTAGGGTCAGGCTGTGAGTATAGTTACGTTGTGATTAAGGTTAGGATTAGGGTTATGTTGTGATTAGGGTCAGGCTGCGATTATGGTTACATTGTGATTAGGGTTATGTTGTGATTATAGTTACATTGTGATTAGGGTTATGTTGTGATTATGGTTACATTGTGATTAGGGTTATGTTGTGATTATGGTTAAGTTGTGATTAGGGTCAGGCTGCGATTATAGTTACGTTGTGATTAGGGTTAGGCTGCGATTATGGTTACGTTGTGATTAGGGTCAGGCTGCGATTATAGTTACGTTGTGATTAGGGTTATGTTGTGATTATGGTTACGTTGTGTGTGACAGGACGATGCCGTACGGAAGCACTCGCAGCTTCCGCGTCCCGTTGACTGTGCACAGAATGGAAGGTCAAGCCGCACGAGGCCTGACCACATAGGGGATTCCCGCTTACCGTCAGTAACCGCCTGTTACTGACTCCACCCACTGCGCTGTGGGCGGGTTCTCGCTGCCACCACCAAACTCCTAACCTGCCGTGGCGTTTGGAACCACGGTTCTGCTCTGTATGTGCCGACGCACTGCTTTACCACAGCTGTGTGGTGCTGACGAATCCCCACTAGCCACTTGCTAGGCCTCTACCGGTAGCTGGCGGAAGGCGGAGCTTGGAGACGTCAGGTGCTTCCCTGGACAGCCGGAGAACGGGGCTAGGTTTGGCCTAACCCTGTTGGTCACAAGATGAAGCAGTCTTCTTGAGGCAAAGGTGTTTATTGCTCAAATAACCTTTAAAAAGGCTCCTCCCTATTGCTAGGGGCAACAGCATACAATCAAGATCTTTTCAGCAGAAGAAGATGTTACAATACACACTCCTATGGGCCAACTGCCCTTCTTTTATCCCTCTCCAAGACCCCTTACCACAGGGGGTAAGCCCGCCCTGTGGTGTACAACCAATCAATGTTTACCCATGAGCTGTGCATGCTCTGGTCTCATGCACACCTTTACATTGTTCCCTATGGACAGTGGGGAGTGGTCGGTCTCCTTTGACCCTCCTATCTTGGAGATTCAGGATACTCCCACGGTGCCGTTCAGTCTGGCTGGGGGGAAGTTTTTCCCTCCTAAACTGACTTCCAGAAACCTGCCCGGGACCCCTCTCACTGCCTGCAGCCTGGATTTGGGCTCCAGAGCTGGGCAGCCTGGCTCCCCGGCCCAGGTTTCTTGGCACTACGGCTGATCTCCATGGAGCTCCAAGAAACCACTCAGCTTGTTTTATAGCTAAGCTGCTTCTCTTTCTCCCTGTACCCTTTGGAACTGTGAGGCTGGATGGGAAAACATTCCGTTTTTGGGGAAAGGGTCTGGGAGAATCCATCAGCCTGCACAGCTATGGATTCCCCCCTCCTGGGACACACAATCAAGTAAGTGCATTTTATCTTTAAATACATTACATTTTAAATCACACTGTACATTTCCCTGTAACTATACACTGAGCCTGTGCCCTGCACAGACTCTACATACTCAGGCACTGCAGTGCCTTCCCTAGCCCTGCAGCCTGGCTGCTAGGGCTCTCTGTGTGCTGGAGGTATGGGGCTGGCTTCCCCCACCCTCCAGCCTGTCTGCCTGCCACTGGGGCCCAGGGAGCTGGCTCTCCCTGTCCCCCCAGTGTGGCACTACCTTTGTGGCCTCGCCGCACGCAGCGGCGCACCCCCCTGTACCTAAGCCCGGCGGCCCGGGACACTTGTCCCGGCCGCCGTGACTCTGGCTTTGTTTCAGCGCTGAGGCGCCGGGAGCATAGCTCCCGGACCCCAGCGCTCACCATCCTGCTGGGCAGCCTACTTTCACCCACGCCGCTAGGGAGCCGGCTAGCCCGGTCCCCCATGAGCGGCGCCTGTCTGGTGGCCTCGCTGCAGCGTTCGGCGGGGAGCCGGGCTGCAGCGCACCCCCCTCGCCGGCTAGCAGCCCGGGACGTCCGTCCCGGCTGCTGCGGCTGGCCACCCGTGCTGGGCTGAGGCGCTGGGAGCAGAGCTCCCGGCCCCCAGCGGCGGCTCTCACATAGAGCACTGCAGCGGGAGCCGAGCTCCCAGCCGCAGCGCTCACCCTTCTCCCCGGCGCGCACACTCCAGTGCGCCCGGGGCTACACTGACCGCTGCCGGACTCCGGCGGTCAGCGGCTGCCTCCTCTCCCCCGGCGTGCACACTCTGCTGAGCGCGCCGGGGGCTGTCCTCCCTGCCGTGGTCTCCGGAGGGGTCCGGGACCACGGCACAGTTAAAAATACAGCATTTTAAACATTAATAAAACACGGCGCCTAGCGCCCATAATACATTTTTAAATCTGGCGCCAAGCGCCCATTGTCTTTGCAAATGGCGCCGGGCACTAGGGGTTAACCCCTTCAGTGCTGCGGCGGCCATTTGCCTCGTGGCTGGGGCTCTCCGGCCACACTCCTCCCCCCCCATTCAAGCGGGTCAACCAGGGACCCATGTCCCAACGATTTGGGTCCTGGTCCCGCAGTCCGTTGGGGTGAAGGGGACGCTACCTGGGATGTGTAGGCTCCGGCCTAGACAGTTCATCCATAGTGTAGTGGGCCTCTCTTCGTGGGTGCACAATGTTCAAATAGTCCACCTGAAGTCCAAGTTCAAGGCTCCACCACAAAAGTCTGTCCAATTTCCCCAAGGTAGGTTGCAGCCACCTAACCGGTAGGTGGTAAGTCACCACGGTGGGGGGCTGGTTACAAACAAGTGCCACCCACGGTGTCCCAACTGGGGCATACCCCACCTCCCACAATAGCAGTTTCCTGCTCAAACAGGCCACAGGGTGCTCCTGCCCATATGGCTCTTTCTGGCTTGGTACTGCTCCCAGTCCGTGCAGTGGCGCAATAGTTCGTAACACACAGTCCTGGTCAAGAATGTGCGCCATCAGCACTGGAGCGGGTACCCGAGCCTCCTTCAATGACTGGAATGCCAACTCGCAAGCGGGTACAAAGTCCACTGACTTGGGAATGCCCTTCCTAGCCATCTCTGTCAAGGGGTTCACTACGGGACTAAAGTCAATGACAACATGTCCGTAGGGCCTTACAGGTTCTAAGGTCAGTACCGGTCTGGGTGATGTGGGTCGGGGACAGCCTCTGGTTGCCTCCACCCCCTCTGGGTTGGGCCTACCCCTGTCTCCTCCCACATGGTGCCCCAGGCACTGCACCTCCGTCATACCTATCTGGCAACTGTCTGCCCTAACTGTCAGACCTGCCCTCTAATCCTCTTCTGTCGACCTATGACTCGGGAAACCTACCCTGTCACCTAGGCCTACTCTTCCCTCCTTGTCCGCTACCTGTGCCACAGTGATGGCGGCCAGACCACCAGCCTCTGGATCCTGTGTGGCATCCACTACAGGGAGGCTGCGTGTCTTCCCCGATCTACTGTGCACAGGCAGGGGACCTGCTATGTCCACAGCAACTTGCTGCAAGGGTTCTCCTATGGGCAGAGGCCCAGAGACAACACAACCGCTGGAGTGCCCCGGCTGCCAACGCATGGCACCAGCCTTACATGTGGTCTGGGTGTCATCCGACATTCCAGACCAGGGTAAGCTCTGTGTCAGGCACTTCAGGGTACGGTCTATCTCCGGGTTGCTGTCCAAAGGGGTTTCGCTGGCAACCGACACCGGTTGCGCAGGAACGTTCCCTGAGGGGACCAGTTGGACACATTCCCTATCTGGTCTATCCCCTCCCACTTTCCTGGCTACCCTGTACCTTAACCCTTCCCGCCAGGTCAACCTCCCCGCCCCAACCCTGTCAAGGCCGCTGCCAGAGTGGCGCCTCATGCCTTTCGGGGATGGGTCAGAGAGTTGAGCCTCCCTAAACTCCTGCCTGTGGCCCTCAATTTCTCCTAAATTGGGACACTCTACAGGGGGATCTAGGTGGGGACTACTAGGGTCAGTCTGGTAGGGGTCAGTCATGGAAAAGTCAATGTGGTTTCTCATACTCACCGCCGGAGTTGGCAAACCACTTGGGTCAGGAACATCATTGGGCACCCCCACAGGATCAAACGAGCTGGAACCGACATCCTCTGCGTTGCTAGGGGACGTGGGCATACCAGAGGCAAAAGGCATGCGGGGTCGATGTACTGATCTAGCCGCTGTAATCTTTTCCTCTGGGCTGGTTGATGCTGTGGTTGGCTGTGCTGGCAGTGGTCTAGCAGCTGTAGTCTTTTCCTCTGGGCTGGGCTGTGCTGGAGTAGCTGATGTCAACGGTGGGTTTGGAACTTGACTCCGGGAAATGGCGCCAACAAACGTAGTGACGATCCCACCACCCAGATCATTTCCTAGGACCACATCAGTTGGGAGACCATCCATGACGGCAACTTCTCGCAACTTTGGTCCAGCTCCCCAGTCTAGGTAGACTCTTGCCATGGGAACCGCTTTTTCTGTTCCTTCTGCCAGGGTGATCGTGGCAGTGCGACCCTGCAATACTGCAGCAGGATCTATAAGGTGGGGGCTCACCACAGTGATTGAGGCCCCAGAGTCTCTTAGGCCTTCTCCCTGCAGGGGTCCCACGTGGACTGACTGCAGGTGCCTCCACATGTTGTGTAGGGGCTGTTTGGCCATGCAGGTGACTCTCTCCGCAGAGTGCACCTGTCTCTCGCCACACTCCATCGGACTGACTGGAGGGGGAACAGTCTCTGTAGGCTCATCTCCTCTCGTCAAACAAGCGATCCGGGCTCCAGCACTCGGATTTGGGGCACGAGTCTGGGGTGCTTGGGATGCAGGACAGTTCATCCTCAGATGTCCGATTTTCCCACAGCCGTAGCACTTCTTCTCCAGTCGTGGCACCGATGATCTCTGATCAGTTGCAGGGACGCTGCGGTGCGGTTGCTGGCCAAGAGCACCCGGGTTGGAAGATGCTTGTCTTTGGGGATGATGAGCTGAAGAGGGTGGTCCCCTTGGTGGTACAGTCTGTTGGAGCTGGCTGCTAGCGGGGCGCTTCTGCCCCCGTGGCCGAATTGCCACATATTTGTCGGCTAATTGGGCAGCCATTTTTAAGCTGGGTGGCTCCCGATCTAGCACCCACTCCTTCACTTCTTGGGCGCACCTGCGGTAGAACTGCTCCCTGCAGATCAGGTCAATCAGTGCGTCCCATGTAGTGGCTTCCGAATCCTTCACCCACTTCACCACGTACTGCCGCAGCTGGGTGGCGAACTGCTCATGGGTGCTGCTAGGATTCTTGGGCAAGTCTCTGAACTTCTTCCTGTAAGACTCTGGAGTGATGAAGAATCGCTGGAGGAGGGCCTTCTCGACTTCGTCGTAGTTCCCACAGTCCTCCGTCGCCACTCCTCGATAGGCCTCCAAGGCCTCTCCATGCAGAGTGGGCACAAGGTGTCTCACCCACTCTGACTTGGGTAGATCATGTAATTTGCAAGTCCTTTCAAAAACTTGTAAATGTCCATCAATGTCCCCATCACTGTCTGCAAACTTGGCAAACTGAATACGTCCTGATCTGTGTACAACAGCTGACAACGGCTCCCGGGGTACCACGGCCTGTGGTGCCCGCTCATCACGCCACATCTGGATGATGATCAAGCGCTCTTGCTCCGTTGCCCTTTCCCCCAATTCCGCTAGCCGATCTGCTAGGGTATCCGGGTCGCCCCCCCTGGGACGTTGGGATCCTGGCCCTGCTAGGGATTGCTGGGAAACATTGCTGCTGTGAGAGAGGGCGGGGCTTGTGGTTCTCACCGGTTCCTTACGAAGGTCCACTGTTGGGCCGTCCTCTGCGATGCTGACGCCGTCAGTGCTTTCCACCTCCGCCCGATGAGACTCCTCCCAGCTCCTGAGCGCCGCCTGCATGACGCTCCTGGACGCGTTGGAAGGGATTTCCACACCCTTCCCCTGGCATACGATCTCCAGATCCTCCTTGGACATTCCGCTGAATTCCGCCATCTTGTGCGTTCTCCTGCGCTGCAGTTACTCCTCTCCTGAGTAACTCGGCTTCTCCAATCAGGTGATGAAAAGCCGCCTGGGATTATCCCACCACTATGCCACCAATTTCTGTGACAGGACGATACCGTACGGAAGCACTCGCAGCTTCCGCGTCCCGTTGACTGTGCACAGAATGGAAGGTCAAGCCGCACGAGGCCTGACCACATAGGGGATTCCCGCTTACCGTCAGTAACCGCCTGTTACTGACTCCACCCACTGCGCTGTGGGCGGGTTCTCGCTGCCACCACCAAACTCCTAACCTGCCGTGGCGTTTGGAACCACGGTTCTGCTCTGTATGTGCCGACGCACTGCTTTACCACAGCTGTGTGGTGCTGACGAATCCCCACTAGCCACTTGCTAGGCCTCTACCGGTAGCTGGCGGAAGGCGGAGCTTGGAGACGTCAGGTGCTTCCCTGGACAGCCGGAGAACGGGGCTATGTTTGGCCTAACCCTGTTGGTCACAAGATGAAGCAGTCTTCTTGAGGCAAAGGTGTTTATTGCTCAAATAACCTTTAAAAAGGCTCCTCCCTATTGCTAGGGGCAACAGCATACAATCAAGATCTTTTCAGCAGAAGAAGATGTTACAATACACACTCCTATGGGCCAACTGCCCTTCTTTTATCCCTCTCCAAGACCCCTTACCACAGGGGGTAAGCCCGCCCAGTGGTGTACAACCAATCAATGTTTACCCATGAGCTGTGCATGCTCTGGTCTCATGCACACCTTTACATTGTTCCCTATGGACAGTGGGGAGTGGTCGGTCTCCTTTGACCCTCCTATCTTGGAGATTCAGGATACTCCCACGGTGCCGTTCAGTCTGGCTGGGGGGAAGTTTTTCCCTCCTAAACTGACTTCCAGAAACCTGCCCGGGACCCCTCTCACTGCCTGCAGCCTGGATTTGGGCTCCAGAGCTGGGCAGCCTGGCTCCCCGGCCCAGGTTTCTTGGCACTACGGCTGATCTCCATGGAGCTCCAAGAAACCACTCAGCTTGTTTTATAGCTAAGCTGCTTCTCTTTCTCCCTGTACCCTTTGGAACTGTGAGGCTGGATGGGAAAACATTCCGTTTTTGGGGAAAGGGTCTGGGAGAATCCATCAGCCTGCACAGCTATGGATTCCCCCCTCCTGGGACACACAATCAAGTAAGTGCATTTTATCTTTAAATACATTACATTTTAAATCACACTGTACATTTCCCTGTAACTATACACTGAGCCTGTGCCCTGCACAGACTCTACATACTCAGGCACTGCAGTGCCTTCCCTAGCCCTGCAGCCTGGCTGCTAGGGCTCTCTGTGTGCTGGAGGTATGGGGCTGGCTTCCCCCACCCTCCAGCCTGTCTGCCTGCCACTGGGGCCCAGGGAGCTGGCTCTCCCTGTCCCCCCAGTGTGGCACTACCTTTGTGGCCTCGCCGCACGCAGCGGCGCACCCCCCTGTACCTAAGCCCGGCGGCCCGGGACACTTGTCCCGGCCGCCGTGACTCTGGCTTTGTTTCAGCGCTGAGGCGCCGGGAGCATAGCTCCCGGACCCCAGCGCTCACCATCCTGCTGGGCAGCCTACTTTCACCCACGCCGCTAGGGAGCCGGCTAGCCCGGTCCCCCATGAGCGGCGCCTGTCTGGTGGCCTCGCTGCAGCGTTCGGCGGGGAGCCGGGCTGCAGCGCACCCCCCTCGCCGGCTAGCAGCCCGGGACGTCCGTCCCGGCTGCTGCGGCTGGCCACCCGTGCTGGGCTGAGGCGCTGGGAGCAGAGCTCCCGGCCCCCAGCGGCGGCTCTCACATAGAGCACTGCAGCGGGAGCCGAGCTCCCAGCCGCAGCGCTCACCCTTCTCCCCGGCGCGCACACTCCAGTGCGCCCGGGGCTACACTGACCGCTGCCGGGAGCGGAGCTCCCGGACTCCGGCGGTCAGCGGCTGCCTCCTCTCCCCCGGCGCGCACACTCTGCTGAGCGCGCCGGGGGCTGTCCTCCCTGCCGTGGTCTCCGGAGGGGTCCGGGACCACGGCACAGTTAAAAATACAGCATTTTAAACATTAATAAAACACGGCGCCTAGCGCCCATAATACATTTTTAAATCTGGCGCCAAGCGCCCATTGTCTTTGCAAATGGCGCCGGGCACTAGGGGTTAACCCCTTCAGTGCTGCGGCGGCCATTTGCCTCGTGGCTGGGGCTCTCCGGCCACACTGTGATTAGGGTTATGTTGTGATTATGGTTACGTTGTGATTAGGGTCAGGCTGCGATTATAGTTACGCTGTGATTAGGGTTATGTTATGATTATGGTTACGTTGTGATTAGGGTTATGTTGTGATTATGGTTACGTTGTGATTAGGGTTAGGCTGAGATTATGGTTACGTTGTTATTAGGGTCAGGCTGCGATTATGGTTACATTGTGATTAGGGTTATGTTGTGATTATGGTTACGTTGTGATTAGGGTTAGGCTGCGATTATGGTTACGTTATGATTAGGGTTATGTTGTGATTATGGTTACGTTGTGATTAGGGTTATGTTGTGATTATGGTTACGTTGTTATTAGGGTCAGGCTGCGATTATGGTTACGTTGTTATTAGGGTCAGGCTGCGATTATGGTTACATTGTGATTAGGGTTATGTTGTGATTATGGTTACGTTGTGATTAGGGTTAGGCTGCGATTATGGTTACGTTATGATTAGGGTTAGGTTGCGATTATGGTTACGTTGTGATTAGGGTTAGGCTGCGATTATGGTTACGTTGTGATTAGGGTCAGGCTGCGATTATGGTTACGTTGTGATTAGGGTCAGGCTGCGATTATGGTTACGTTGTGATTAGGGTTAGGCTGCGATTATGGTTACGTTGTGATTAGGGTCAGGCTGCGATTATGGTTACGTTGTGATTAGGGTTAGGCTGCGATTATAGTTACGTTGTGATTAGGGTCAGGCTGCGATTATGGTTACGTTGTGATTAGGGTCAGGCTGCGATTATGGTTACGTTGTGATTAGGGTTAGGCTGCGATTATAGTTACGTTGTGATTAGGGTTATGTTGTGATTATGGTTACATTGTGATTAGGGTTATGTTGTGATTATGGTTACGTTGTGATTAGGGTTAGGCTGCGATTATGGTTACGTTATGATTAGGGTTAGGTTGCGATTATGGTTACGTTGTGATTAGGGTTAGGCTGCGATTATGGTTACGTTGTGATTAGGGTTAGGCTGTGATTATGGTTACGTTGTGATTAGGGTCAGGCTGCGATTATGGTTACGTTGTGATTAGGGTCAGGCTGCGATTATGGTTACGTTGTGATTAGGGTTAGGCTGCGATTATGGTTACGTTGTGATTAGGGTCAGGCTGCGATTATGGTTACGTTGTGATTAGGGTTAGGCTGCGATTATAGTTACGTTGTGATTAGGGTCAGGCTGCGATTATGGTTACGTTGTGATTAGGGTCAGGCTGCGATTATGGTTACGTTGTGATTAGGGTCAGGCTGCGATTATGGTTACGTTGTGATTAGGGTTAGGCTGCGATTATGGTTACGTTGTGATTAGGGATCGGCTGCGATTATGGTTACGTTGTGATTAGGGTCAGGCTGCGATTATAGTTACGTTGTGATTAGGGTTAGGCTGAGATTATGGTTACGCTGTGATTAGGGTTATGTTGTGATTATGGTTATGCTGTGATTAGGGTTATGTTCTGATTAGGGTTATGTTGTGATTATGGTTATGTTGTGATTATGGTTACGCTGTGATTATGGTCAGGCTGCGATTATAGTTACGTTGTGATTAGGGTTATGTTGTGATTATGGTTACGCTGTGATTAGGGTTATGTTGTGATTATGGTTACGCTGTGATTAGGGTTAGGCTGTGATTAGGGTCAGGCTGCGATTATAGTTACGCTGTGATTAGGGTTATGTTGTGATTATGGTTACGCTGTGATTATGGTTACGCTGTGATTAGGGTCAGGCTGCGATTATAGTTACGTTGTGATTAGGGTTATGTTGTGATTATGGTTACGCTGTGATTATGGTTACGCTGTGATTAGGGTCAGGCTGCGATTATAGTTACGTTGTGATTAGGGTTATGTTGTGATTATGGTTACGCTGTGATTAGGGTTAGGCTGTGATTAAGGTTAGGATTAGGGTTATGTTATTAGGATTAGGGTTAGAATTAGGCTATGATTGGGGTCAGGATTAGGGTTAGGCTGCGATTACGGTTACGCTGTGATAAAGGTTAGGGTTATGTTGTTATTAGGATTAGGGTATGATTGGGGTTAGGATTAGGGTTATGTTGTTATTAGGATTAGGGTATGATTGGGGTTAGGATTAGGCTTTGGTTAATATTAAGCATACTTACCTCGCCAACACTAATCCTCATGGCCGCCGTGCCGACTTGTGAAATTCACAATGTCAGTTTCAACATTTTGACATCTCAATCTCCCATCCATATTGACATTCAGAATATGTCGTCATTCCAGTGTCAACATTTTGTACTACCCCCATTTATATACGTGCAGTTTCAGTACGTACATATGGTGGGGGCAGCTGTAGTAACGGGACGTATAGGACATCGACAGCTGGTAAAATTGATCATTTAATGTGGGTTTAAACTTCCTCTTCCGCAGAGTAGTACTTTGGTGTTTGGCACTAGATGGTGTGAGAGCAGTGCTGCCACCACGTGGCTGACCACAGTTACTGCAGGTGCAATGTTGATACCAATTTAAACAGCGTAAAAACGCATAATTATCAATGCTCAATTTTGTTAGTCCACGCTAATAAAAGGTAAATATATCTTACAGCTATACTTACGGCTGCAGCACTTGGCAGCTTCCAGTGCACCAGGTTGCAGCATTATTGTGCATTATTATTGAAGGGGCTGAGGTGGCTGACTTCAGACCTAATACTTGTACCCATGATATACCCATTTGTCTCACCCCCTACCCAGGGCTCTGCCCATCGATGACCAGATTTCTCTTCTGAAGGGCTCCACCATGGAAGTCTCCCAGATCCAGTTTAATTCTGTCTTTAACCTGGAGACCAATATGTGGGAGTGCGGACGCATGAAATTTAGTATAGAGCTTGGCATCATGAGTGAGTATTGCCATCCAGATAATAAAAACCTACCTGGGATGCCCTCCGTTTTCATTTGGGCATATCTTTGGCATGTGTAAGAAATGTATATTATGGCTGATTAGTGCCAATGCTACCATGGTTGGCCTCGGAGCTGGCACGGGTAAGTGGGCATTAGTATATCAGCACTGTATACATATAACAGTACATTAGAAGATGAAATCCGGTGGAATAGCCTGTAGCGAGCTGTAAGCCACGCCTCCGGCTGTATCTGTTCCTCTGAGAAAGGAAACTGCTGCTGCGGCCCAGCCACTAAGCAGCGTAGCGGGAATAAGCCCTCCCGGTAATCTGTACCAGCGTCGCTGCGTGCTGTGTATGGCGGGATACCGATATAACATCTCTCTCTGTTCCCCTCTGCAGCCGGCTTTCAGCAGCTGTTTTTGGAGCCGCTGCTGAAGTTCCACGTCACCTTACGCAAGCTGAAGCTACACGAGCCGGAGTACGTTCTGATGCAGGCCCTGGCGCTGTTTTCCCCAGGTAACAATAACCCATATGGGAGGAAAATCCTAAACCAAATGGGCATCAGTGGTCCTCTGACGCTGGACAAGAGCCCAAAACGGAGCACGATGTATGGAATCAGCATCTTGTTACCCCACCGGCCTATAGAGGGCGCTGCCATGGGAGAAACGTTTTGGGTTTTATTTTGTGTGTGTGTGTTCATTGTTGGTTTATGTGTGCAGGGTCACTGCGTCTCTACAAGGGCCAGGGTCTCACCTGGCGATATATCTCTTTCTGAATCCACTTAATCCCTCCACTCTATGGTCACGTCACATACCACCCACACCGCAAACACAGCCGTGGGTTTTATGATTTGCTGAAGGATGGGATTCCCGGCGTCGGTCCAGGATCCCATCCGTCGGGAAGCTAACTGCTTCCCACAGCTGCTACTTCTCTACATTTATAACCCGCGGCGTGTCTTGCTTTTAATATCAGAACCATTTAAAATTTCACGGTTGAACATGCTGAGAAGTGGCAACTTGCAAAATCAGCCGCTTGGCAACATTGCCTCAATAGCCCCTCCCCGGAACCTCACTGTAATCGCTGCATCTGGTTGGTTGATATGGATTACAGCATGGCCGCACCATGTGCGCTGTTGTGTTATAATCTGATCTTTATAATGAGCCGTTTTCCTCTTGATCCCATTTAGACCGCCCAGGTGTCATGGAGCACAGCGTTATTGATGAGATCCAGGAGAGAACCGCCCTGACACTGAAATGCTACATCGATTACCACCACCCGCTGCCAGACAGCAGGTAACATGGGGACAGAACTCCACGTGTGTGCGTGTCACTCTCACTGTGCACATGCGTGTGCAGAGCATTTTGTGTCGGTGGGCAGAGCTTACCCTGCCTCTCTTCTGTGGGGAGCGGAGATGACTGTGGAGAAGGGGGAGGGGGATTAGTATGGGGGCTTCCCATCCCTCTTAAAAATGGATGAACTTATAATAAATACCTAACTGGAGAATAATCACTAGCATACTTTTGACAAAATAATACCACCCTCATATAGTCTGACCCCATATATCCTTATTCTGATGTGCTGTTATCTTATTATGATCCACCACTGATAGCGTTATACCGCAGCGCGCACAATTGCACTGTACACGAATGTGAGTAATATTCATGTATCGCCTATATTTTCCCATCCTAGGTTCCTGTACGCCAAGCTCCTCTCCCTGCTGGCAGAACTTCGCACCTTGAATGTTGAAAACACCAGACAGATCGTTCACATCCAGAATATAACGTCTGACGCCATGACACCGCTAATGAAAGAGCTTTACAGCTGAGAATAAAGGAAAGATTGGCGCAACATCGTAATGCAGATTGTGCCATGAACTTCTACAGCAAGCTAGTTATCAATGTGAACTGGATAAGCCAGGATGTATTTCATGTACAATGCACTTACGCCAATATATGTCAGGACAAGTGGTTTTATTTCCGGCTATACATCTAAAGGACGTTTTGGTGGGAATGGAGTAATGGGATCAGTGGTGTAAAATCAACATAGGTCCAGGGACTTTACGTACAATCAAGAAGTTATCAGTGACCCTACAGGAGGTGGACTTCTCCTTCTTCTCAGAGTTATGGAAGCACGTGCACTTGATTTGCTCCAAATGACAATTTTCTAAAACAGGCAAAGCTCTGACCCAGAAATATGAACTTATGGTCCCTGCAAGATATGGGTTCAGACGCCAGTCAAGTGCAAGCTCCTCTGCGCACTCTCAGCCCTTTCCTGCTCAGAGAGGCCCCTAGTAGAATTCAGGATTCATCGCTCGCTAGCCTTTAATTCTATTTGCCTGGAATGAACATTTATAATCCTATCAGAACGGTTCCTTGAGGTAATATTTTAATTATGGCAGGGGCATATATTTTCCCCTATGCATATCAGAGTTGTCGCCGGTAACCCTTTGTAAAGGACATGCAATAACCGTTTGGGGTCAAAAGCTGGTTACACCACCTCTTGAACCTTTGTTGTTGATTTAACCACTTTGACCGACCATATTACCTGCATTGAAATTTCTAAGCCCATTCAGTTTCTCATCGTTGCGCTGGATTTCATTAGTCAAGGATCTGGTGGATCCCGAGGGGAGGTGTGAATAAAAATAACAGACGCCAGTCACTGACGGGGGTTAGAGAACTACGGTACATAACATGTGACCACAGCCGTGGTAAAAGGAAGCTTGCTTCCGTATTTGTGAACAGCACTTAAACGATTTAGCAGATTACATCAACTCATTATTATTGCCTTAATGACCCTGACGGTCTGCGCATCAGATGGAAACTGCACGCTAGGTATACACAGATACTCTGAATAAGTAATGTATACACAGGTATATTTCTCTGAAGCCCTTTATAATGGCTCAGACGCCCATTCACATCAGCTAATGGAAAGGATGAGTGAGGAATATGTCAGTTGTGTGAACAACGGTTCTGGAGATTATACTAAGACTATGGAATCGACACTAATGTCTTGTACATTGTATACCGTATAATGCTAGGGGACCTCTCTTATTCCCATATAATACACAAAAGCGCTGTTTCTCTTACTGATGGGAGTTACATCATTCATGAGTTACAAGTGAAGTGTTAAATTGGAGTTATCGCCCACAAAAAGTGGAGGCAGCCATATTTGTTTTTCTACCGGACCCAATATTCAGCCAATCAGATCAGTAGGGCCTAGTGACATCACAGAGACATGGGGCACTGCGCAGTGAGGTCACCAGTTCTGGTGAACTTATGTGTTTCATTCTAGTGAATGTAAGTCGGCACTCCTATACCAATATGGCATGCTCTTGCACATGGGGGAATGCCACACCAACCCTGGAGCGCCAGAGATAGGTGTGAGAGGGATGCCGACATCAACCATCTTCCCAGCAGTCGGGACACAGATGCCAACTTAAATTGCGACTCTCCTGTTTAAATCAGGACAGTCCTCGCTGCTTGTGTACGTGACAGTGGGTAGCCTAATCCTAACTCTCCTGCCAGTCCGTGCAGAATGTTAGTGTTTCATCAGTTGACATCCTGTACATGCCGACATGTTAAATGTTTGCATCATAACATTCAACATTGTGATTTTTTACATTTTAACAGCATCCCCTTAAGGCATTTTGCTAAAAACATTTATACATGCAATGTGTACAGTCAGCCTGTAGATGGTGCTGTATGCTACTGACATCTATTAAAGATTTGTTCACCCTAAGCAGAGTAATCACATTGCTGCGCCATCTACTGGTGGTGATAGGGTGCTACACTACAGCAATACCTGGGCAAGGAGCAAACGCTCTCTAAGGGACATTATCATTGTAAGTAAATGTTTTGTAGTTCTCTCTACAGATTTCATTCACCTGTGACTGTTCCTATATGGTGTATTGGATGAGGTCTATGCACAGGTTACATACACGGTACAGCCTGGCTATATAAGACACTTATTTCAAGATCCTCAAATTCACCATTTCAGCCTGTAACAAAGGTTCTGAGACATAGTAACATTATTTTACAATAAAATTATATTTTTAAACAATTTTAACTGAATGTCTGTCTACATAACAAGCAGTATATACCAGAAACCATGAACACCATACAGAGGGAAGGCAGCCATTTTATCTCATCAGTTCCCATTATTATACAATCCAAATAATATACTGGCTTAATTGGTTCCCAACATAAAAAAAAAAAAATCCCTACCGTGAATGTGTCTGTGTGTACATGTGATAGGGAATATAGAGTGTGAGCTCCACTGGGGCAGGGACTCATGTGAATGGCCAAATAGTCTCTGTAAAGCGCTGCGGAATATGTGTGCGCTATATAAATAACTGGTAATAATTGGTTGGGTTCGAGAGACCGGCACTCAGAACGCTGGCAGTCACATGACCAACTGCTAGGTAAGTATGCCAACCCTCTCCCAATCCTCCCTTCTTGCAGCTTAACCCTAACCTCCCCCCTACAGCCTAACCCTAAGCCTCCCCGGCATACTTACGTGATGACGGCACTCTGGCGTCGGGATTCTGACGTGTGACTGGATTCCCTCTCCGGTCTTCTTACCGCCAGCATTCCAAACGTCGGGATGACAACTACATCCCAGTAATAATAATATCTCGCAAGCATATTCCAGAATATCCAGCACACCAGATCTGCTCACGCACAGAAAAGTGTATATTCTATTTTTGCAAATGTTGGGTTCTGGTGTGTTTCTTGACATTCTAGAATATGCTGGATATTCATCTATTATTACCAGGCAGCCAGTGTATGAATATATGTTTGAGTGTGCATCACTTGCTCTTTCTGCACACACCCACATTATAATATATACACTGTATATTAATATATGCCCATTAAGCTTAATGCTGAGATCCTGTCTCACAGAAGTGGTTGCTGGGAAATGTATGCCCTGAGCGTGGGGATAGGAGTCTTGAGAAATGTCTAGATATAAATAAATGATATTTTTGAAAGGAATTTTTGTTGTGTTCTTCAACCATTTGTAGGATACTGCACAGGATATGAAACGCGGCCACGAGCAGGTTCCTGCAATAAGCTCGCCTGAAAACGCTTTAAACTGTGGATCATCTGCAGGCCCCGGGCCAAAACAGACCGTAGCATGAGGCTGAACATGGCACTTTACTCACAGTGACTAGGGATGTGTGCCGAACGTTCACAAAAATAAGGCAATGTTAAGCAACATCCTGCACTCCAGATATTTTTTTTCCACAAGGGTATTGTTTTTTGTGCACAAAACAAGCAGACTATTTAATTTGATGCATGTCGCCAACAGACTGCGGATCAAACGGACAGGATCCCAGCAAGGCAGGTGCACCGGGGGAAATCATTTCCAGCTGCATCCGTGCCAAACACAAAGCTGCATTTTGTCAGGTCATTTCCAGCTGCATAAAAATCCCTGCTTTAGTCTGATCGCTTCCCCAGCCCACACTGAGCTATTTCTGGATAACAGAATTACAGTGCCCACCTGTCCCTGCTGAGGGCCCTGTACTAAGCTGCAGGTGCAGAACAATCCCTTTCCCTCCGCCCCCGCTCTGCGAACGTACCAGCCCCAGGGTGCCAGCTGTTACAGAACAATACAGGGTTCTGCCAGGGGAGGGCAGCCAGGTGAGGAATGGACGGTGTCCCCAGCCACCTGCATTATGTATGAGCCTGTCTCTTGCATGGTCTGTGAATGGAAGTGCGTGGTTACCGCCTCTGGCAGCCGCCCGTGTTCTGAGTGCAGGCACGGAGCATGCAGACACATTAAAGGGCCACTAACACAAACCCGCAAGCAGTCTTATTAACCAGAGCTACAAGTATAACGAGGGGAGAGTACCTGATGACATTAAAGCTGCGGAACAGGTGTAATCATTTTACCCTATGCGCACATTACTTCCTGCCTGCAAGCAGCTGCAGAAACACCTGATGGCGTATACAGATGGTGACAGCTTATGCTAGGTGCACGCCATGCAATAATCAGGCCAATCAGACGCGTGGGTACACAGTGATATCTATGGTCTGTTGTCCGGATCGTATGATTGGATGTCACATGCTGCACAACATGTCTCCATGACGATGGGTCGATATAGTGTAGTGTGTATGAATTCCCGATCATCTGTCATTCTGCCGATCCTTCATGTAAAGAACGTTGCCTTTGCGACGTTCTTGGGACAGATAATCGTTCGGAGTGGAATGTTAAATCACTAGCGAGTACGCTCGAAATCGGATGTTGTCAAGGTCGCCAGTGAAATCGTTCAGCATTACAATGCGCTAGGTCCCACGTGACTTGTCGTAGACTGCAATTATGCCGGCGAACATTAATATCCCTCATTTATTATTTAGCGCCACCAATAACCACAGCACTGTACCACGCAGCCATCCCAAGGGATGAATGATCCCTATTCTACATGACATGAATGCTGCATTTATCAAAGTGCCCCAACCCCATACTACGCAGCCCGTGGATCAAGCACATATCTCCCCTTTGTAGCACTAGCACACGCTATCAGCTGCGAGACGCGACGCGCTCTGTCAGCGCCATGCAAAGCGGCAGAAAATAATTTATCCTTTTTTTTTATTTATTTAAAATAATTATGTTCTTCTCATCAAAGTTTATGAAGCTGGATAATGAAAAATCTCAGGCACCTAATATAACCGTTTCATGTAACGCACGCACATAGCTATCACCACTTATCTGCAGAACCACCCTACACTGCACAATGCTGACACCTACTGTCTGGATTTGGAATAACACCACTAGATTCAGAGATGGTGCAGCTGCAGCAATGGCGCCCTGACTGCTTCTTTACGCTAATGCCATGGCCAATGAGTTTCTTAGACCACCAGCTGTGGTGCTAGTACGACGCACCATCAGTCACACCAGCCCTATAGAAGCAGAGTCTCCTTCTGGACACGGCCCGTGGGGCCAGTGCACCTGCGTCTTTAGATGCAGCCGCTGACCACGACACTCCTGTGACTGGCTAGACACCCCCGTTACCGCACACTGAAACTGCATCCATCTGCGTGCAATCTCCATCGCCGTCTTTGTGTGGAAAGCCATCAGGACACTTGCGCAGTGTGACTCGGACACATGGCAGACTGAAAGCATCGGACGCTTACGTCCGACATCGCCGCCGCGCCCACCTCTGAATCAGGGTTTAGCACTGTACAAATTAAGTGATGGAAGAAGATGCTGGCCCTCATTCCGAGTTGTTCGCTCGCAAGCTGCTTTTAGCAGCTTTGCACACGCTAAGCCGCCGCCTACTGGGAGTGAATCTTAGCTTATCAAAATTGCGACCGAAAGATTCTCAAAATTGCGATTACACACTTCTTAGCAGTTTCTGAGTAGCTCCAGACTTACTCGGCATCTGCGATCAGTTCAGTGCTTGTCGTTTCTGGTTTGACGTCACAAACACACCCAGCGTTCGCCCAGACACTCCCCCGTTTCTCCGGCCACTCCCGCGTTTTTCCCAGAAACGGTAGCGTTTTTTCACACACTCCCATAAAAGGGCCAGTTTCCGCCCAGAAACACCCACTTCCTGTCAATCACATTACGATCACCAGAACGAAGAAAAAACCTTGTAATGCCGTGAGTAAAATACCCAACTGCATAGCAAATTTACTTGGCGCAGTCACACTGCGGACATTGCGCATGCGCATTAGCGACTAATCGCTCCGTTGCGAGAAAAAAATAACGAGCGAACAACTCGGAATGACCCCCATTCCCCTTTACAATAATCGCAGACACCCAGGGAAGGGATAATCAGTGTTACGTTGTAATTAACGAAGGCAACCAGAAGGGGGCAATGCTGCCCCAGGCACAGGGCTGCAGGTGAGATGCGGAACACACGGCTGGATCTTTTTAGTAGTTGACACTCGTGGAAATGTATTATAGATATTTATTTTTGTACCCCTGCTCTATACTCACCCAACAGCCCCACCCTTATACCCCTGCACTATATCCACCCGACAGCCCTGCCATTATACCCCTGCACTATACTCACCCGATAGTCCCTCCATTATACCCCTGCACTATATCCACCCGACAGCCCCGCCATTATACCCCTGCACTATACTCACCCAACAGTCCCTCCATTATACCCCTGCACTATACTCACCCGACAGTCCCGCCATTATACCCCTGCTCTATACCTACCCGACAGTCCCGCCATTACACCCCTGCTCTATACCTACCCGACAGTCCCGCCATTATACCCCTGCACTATACTCACCCAACAGTCCCTCCATTATACCCCTGCACTATACTCACCCGACAGTCCCGCCATTATACCCCTGCTCTATACTCACCCAAAAGCCCCACCATTATACCCCTGCACTATATCCACCCGACAGCCCCACCATTATACCCCTGCACTATACTCACCCGACAGTCCCTCCATTATACCCCTGCACTATACTCACCCGACAGTCCCGCCATTATACCCCTGCTCTATACCTACCCGATAGTCCCGCCATTATACCCCTGCACTATACTCACCCGACAGTCCCTCCATTATACCCCTGCACTATACTCACCCAACAGTCCCTCCATTATAGCCCTGCACTATACTCACCCGACAGTCCCACCATTATACCCCTGCTCTATACCTACCCGACAGTCCCGCCATTACACCCCTGCACTATACTCACCCGACAGTCCCTCCATTATACTCCTGCTCTATACCTACCCGACAGTCCCACGATTATACCCCTGCTCTATACCTACCCAACAGCCCCGCCATTATACCCCTGCTCAATATCCACCCAACAGCCCCACCATTATACCCCTGCTCAATATCCACCCAACAGCCCCACCATTATACCCCTGCTCAATATCCACCCAACAGCCCCACCATTATACTCCTGCACTATACTCACCCCAGTCCCACCATTATACCCCTGCACTATACTCACCCAACAGTCCCGCCATCATACCCCTGCTTTATATCCACCCAACAGCCCCGCCATTATACCTCTGCTTTATATTCACCCAACAGCCCCGCCATTATACCCCTGCTCTATACTCACCCAACAGTCCCACCATTATACCCCTGCTCTATATCCACCCAACAGCCCCGCCATTATACCCCTGCTCTATACTCACCCCAGTTCCGCCATTATACCCCTGCTCTATATCCACCCAACAGCCCCACCATTATACCCCTGCACTATACTCACCCAACAGTCCCGCCATTATACCCCTGCTCTATATCCACCCAACAGCCCCGCCATTATACCCCTGCACTATATCCACCCAACAGCCCCGCCATTATACCCCTGCACCATATCCACCCAACAGCCCCGCCATTATACCCCTGCACTATACTCACCCAAAAGTCCCGCCATTATACCCCTGCACTATACTCACCCAACAGTCCCACCATTATACCCCTGCACTATACTCACCCAACAGTCCCACCATTATACCCCTGCTCTATATCCACCCAACAGCCCCGCCATTATACCCCTGCACTATATCCACCCAACAGCCCCGCCATTATACCCCTGCACTATACTCACCCAAAAGTCCCGCCATTAAACCCCTGCACTATACTCACCCAACAGCCCCGCCATTATACCCCTGCACTATACTCACCCAAAAGTCCCGCCATTATACCCCTGCACTATACTCACCCAACAGTCCCACCATTATACCCCTGCTCTATACTCACCCAACAGTCCCGCCGTTATACCCCTGCACTATACTCACCCAACAGTCCCGCCATTATACCCCAGCTCTATACCCACCCGACAGTCCCGCCATTATACCCCAGCTCTATACCCACCCGACAGTCCCGTCATTATACCCCTGCAGTATACCTACCCAACAGTCCCGCCATTATACCCCTGCTCTATACCCACCCAACAGCCCCGCCATTATACCCCTACAGTATACCTACCCAACAGCCCCTCTATTATACTTCCATTCCTCACGTATCTGGCACATGGTGCACATGTCGCAGTTATGTCCTGGGATGGTTATGATGTCAGAAATTCAACATGTGCTTTGTCGAGGGTTTTGGGTCACTGCCATAGAAGATTCTGGTAGAAGTAACCTTGGAAGACCTGAAATGTAATCTTCATCCAATGAGACTGCGACATTTCCAGCGCTGCCACATTAAGACTGACCTTATATTACGTTATTCCTGCTTTATTTCATTGTGCTTTATTTCTTTCCCACATTTTGTACATTTACTCAAATGCACCAGAAGTCTCAGCAGCACTCCACCAAAATCTCAGGAAGTCAGGAAAGGGTTAACACACAAACACAGACAGGACCCAAGAAACACTTGATATGGGAAAACAACAGATTTATAAATAGGAACAGCGCCGCCAAGAGGCCAAACAGGATATATCTCCTGCAACCGTTACACAACAGCAATGCAATAAATATGGAATGGTGAAGTATTTCAGGCAATAGAGTCCGCCCTGCAGGTCAGGAGCCCACGTCGCCGCAGGGGAAGGGTGATCGGATGGCAGGTGCAGGAAACGAAACGGGCAGATGAGGCCCTGAGACAGGAAGGCCTGAGAACGATTCTGCACATTTAAACCCTGTTAGCGCCGGTGGCCAGCGAGACTCTCTCTCTGCAAGACTCCCGAACCCTCCGCAACATCAGATTCCCTCAGCTGAAGCCTTCTCGATGTATATCTGGAGACACGATAAGGTTCCGCCTTGGTCGCTGCTCCAGCTCAGAACATTCCGAACACCAACAATAACTCTGTCCATACAACAGGGGCCTGTTCCTGAACTTCCACCCCAGGGCGTGCATTTACTGGCAGTTGGAGGGGGACAAGGGGAGGCACCAGTACACGAGCGAGTCCCTTCGGCCGCTCCCGTCATCCCACCATGATGCTAAATCCGCAGTGAAATTTGTTTTTCCAGTGGTTCATAAAAGCCCCGAGCGCCAGAGTGACAGGCAAGGGGGGCAGCTTCTTCTCCAGCACCCCCCCAACACACCACGAGCTGTCCACCGATCCCTTGAAAACCATATTGGCCCTGGGGATGTTCAGGTGATAGCCGAAAGCAAAGGACGTTTCCTGCAGGCGGGTGTTGGCTTCAAACTCCACCCCGACCTGAATCTGCGGCGAGAAGGGATATCCCAAATATACTGCACAATACACCGGCATACTGTATGTTATAGGGTCATATATGGGATGACATCCTCTCCACTGTAATAATATAAGGGTATTACAAGTCACGGCGGCGTCCTACCACCACATAATGGGGCAGCGGTCAAGTGCTTTTATCAAGAAACACCAAAGCGGCTTGTAATATCCTTATAGTTGTCAGTAGGGAGCACCTTGATCCTTACACTACACAAGGGTTCCTAAATACTCAAAGCCGTTTGTTTATCATATGCATGGACCCAGCAACATGTATTGTGTATTATACTGTATGTCCTATACATTGTTATGCTTAGCGACCTTAGATACGACACAGAGCAGCTCCACAGATACACATTTGCAATGCAAAGAGCAGATTGGTTTTGCGTCATACTCAAGGGCAACGGCCGGGCATAAGCCAATCTTTCTATATTGTGAAAATGGAGCTAAAAGCAGAATATTGTGTGAAAGTTGCAAACAGGTATATGGAAATTAAAGTTGCCTGTAGATTAACAATGGTAGGTTGTCATGGCCACCATACGTCGGGGCTCCACACAAGGCGAGCTGCCGACTACATCCTAGCTCAGAGGCACCTGAACACATTCACAGACCTACCTGTTCATTCGCTTTATGGTAGTAGCTGGCGTGGGCCCCGCCGTAGCCGATATTTACAGTCGACACCCAGTTTGGCGCTGTAAGAAAAGATAGGAGGCAATGCGTTAAAGAAACATGTATTCCAGGGTTGGATGCAGCTAAATTACCCCCCTCACCGTCGGCGCAATGGACAGGGTTATATGCCGACATACATTCAAAGGAGATACTGTGAGAATCATGAATTTATGCTGGGTGGTAACAAACAGATCTATGGCTGGATAAATTATCTGAGACTGTGACCTGATGGGTCAAACAATACCAAGGGAAGCAGAGGTCGCACTTTATATTATGATTTTTTTTAAAGGGGAAAGGAATTTATATTTATTTATATATATATATATATATATATATATATATATATATATATATATTTATATATATATATATATATATAATAAGAATTTACTTACCGATAATTCTATTTCTCGTAGTCCGTAGTGGATGCAGGGGACTCCGTCAGGACCATGGGGTTTAGCGGCTCCGCAGGAGACAGGGCACAATAATAAAAGCTTTAGGATCAGGTGGTGTGCACTGGCTCCTCCCCCTATGACCCTCCTCCAAGCCTCAGTTAGGATACTGTGCCCGGACGAGCGTGCATAATAAGGAAGGATATTGAATCCCGGGTAAGACTCATACCAGCCACACCAATCACACCGTACAACCTGTGATCTGAACCCAGTTAACAGTATGATAACAACGAAGGAGCCTCTGAAAAGATGGCTCACAACAAGAATAACCCGATTTTTGTAACAATAACTATGTACAAGTATTGCAGACAATCCGCACTTGGGATGGGCGCCCAGCATCCACTACGGACTACGAGAAATAGAATTATCGGTAAGTAAATTCTTATTTTCTCTAACGTCCTAAGTGGATGCTGGGGACTCCGTCAGGACCATGGGGATTATACCAAAGCTCCCAAACGGGCGGGAGAGTGCGGATGACTCTGCAGCACCGAATGAGAGAACTCCAGGTCCTCCTCAGTCAGGGTGTGCCCCTGACCAAGTAGCAGCTCGGCAAAGTTGTAAAGCCGAGACCCCTCGGGCAGCCGCCCAAGATGAGCCCACTTCCTTGTGGAATGGGCTTTTACTGATTTTGGCTGTGGCAAGCCTGCCACAGAATGTGCAAGCTGAATTGTACTACAAATCCAGCGAGCAATCGTCTGCTTAGAAGCAGGAACACCCATCTTGTTGGGTGCATACAGGCTAAACAGCGAGTCAGATTTTCTGACTCCAGTCGTCCTGGAATATATTTTCAGGGCCCTGACAACGTCAAGTAACTTGGAGTCCTCCAAGTCCCTAGTAGCCGCAGGTACCACAATAGGTTGGTTCATGTGAAAAACAGAAAACACCTTAAGGAGAAATTGAGGACGAGTCCTCAATTCTGCCCTGTCAGAATGAAAAATTAAGTAAGGGCTTTTATATGATAAAGCCGCCCATTCTGACACACGCCTGGCTGAAGCCAGGGCTAATAGAATCTTCACCTTCCATGTGAAATATTTTAATTCCACAGTGGTGAGTGGATCAAACGAATGTGACTTTAGGAAACTCAAAACAACATTGAGATCCCAAGGTGCCACTGGGGGCACAAAAGGAGGCTGTATATGCAGTACCCCTTTTACAACGTCTGAACTTCAGGCACTGAAGCCAGTTCTTTCTGGAAGAAATTTGACAGGGTCGAAATTTGAACCTTAATGGACCCTAATTTTAGGCCCATAGACAGTCCTGTTTTCAGGAAATGTAGGAAACGACCCAGTTGGAATTCCTCTGTAGGGACCTTCTTGGCCTCACACCACGCAACATATTTTCGCCAAATGCGGTGAAAATGTTTTGCGGTTACATCCTTCCTGGCTTTGACCAGGGTAGGGATGACTTCATCTGGAATGCCCTTTCAGGATCCGGCGTTCAACTGCCATGCCGTCAAACGCAGCCGCGGTAAGTCTTGGAACAGACAAGGCCCCTGCTGGAGCAGGTCCTTTCTTAAAGGTAGAGGCCACGGTTCTTCCGTGAGCATCTCTTGAAGTTCCGGGTACCAAGTCCTTCTTGACCCATCCGGAACCACGAGTATCGTTCTTACTCATCTCCTTCTTATGATTCTCAGTACTTTTGGTATGAGATGCATAGGAGGGAACACATACCCTGACTGGTACACCCACAGTGTTACCAGAGCGTCCACCGCTATTGCCTGAGGGTCCCTTGACCTGGCGCAATATTTGTCTAGTTTTTTGTTCAGGCGGGACGCCATCATGTCCACCTTTGGTTTTTCCCAACGGTTTACAATCATGTGGAAGACTTCCCGCTGAAGTCCCCACTCTCCCGGGTGGAGGTTATGCCTGCTGAGGAAGTTTGCTTCCCAGTTTTCCACTCCCGGAATTAACACTGCTGAGAGTGTTATCACATGATTTTTCGCCCAGCGAAGAATCCTTGCAGTTTCTGCCATTTCCCTCCTGCTTCATGTGCCGCCCTGTCTGTTTACGTGGGCGACTGCCGTGATGTTGTCCCACTGGATCAATACCGGCTGACCTTGAAGCAGAGGTCTTGCTAAGCTTAGAGCCTTGTAAATTGCCCTTAGCTCCAGTATATTTATGTGGAGAGAAGTCTCCAGACTTGATCACACTCCCTGGAAATTTTTTCCTTGTGTGACTGCTCCCCAGCCACTCAGGCTGGCATCCGTGGTCACCAGGACCCAGTCCTGAATGTCGAATCTGCGGCCCTTTCATAGATGAGCACTCTGCAGCCACCGCAGAAGAAAACACTCTTGTCCTTGGAGACAGGGTTATCCGCTGATGCATCTGAAGATGCGATCCGGACCATTTTCCCAGCAGATTCCACTGAAAGGTTCTTGCGTGAAATCTACCGAATGGGATCGCTTTGTAAGAAACCACCATTTTTCACAGGACCTTTGTGCAATGATGCACTGATACTTTTCCTGGTTTTAGAAGGTTCCTGACTAGCTCGGATAACTCCCTGGTCTTCTTCTCCGGGAGAAAACATCCTTTTCTGGACTGTGTCCAGAATCATTCCTAGGAACATTAGACGTGTCGTCGGAAAAAGCTGCGATTTTGGAATATTTAGAATCCACTCGTGCTGTCGTAGAACTACTTGAGATAGTGCTACTCCGACCGCCAACTGTTCTCTGGACCTTGCCCTTATCAGGAAAGCGTCCATATTTCTTTTAGGAAGAATCATCATTTCGGCCATTACCATGGTAAAGACCCGGGGTGCCGTGGACAATCCAAACGGCAGCGTCTGAACTGATAGTGACAGTTCTGTACCACGAACTTGAGATACCCTTGGTGAGAAGGGCAAAATTTGGACATGTAGGTAAGCGTCCCTGATATCCAGTGACACCATATCGTCCTGGTTCGCTATCACTGCTCTGAGTGACTCCATCTTGATTTGAACCCTTGTATGTAATTGTTCAAATCTTTTAGATCTCACCGAGCCGTTTGGCTTCAGTACCACAATATAGTGTGGAATAATACCCCTTCCCTTGTTGTAGGAGGGGTACTTTGATTATCACCTGCTGGGAATACAGCCTGTGAATTTTTTTCCAATACTGCCTCCCTGTCGGAGGGAGACGTTGGTAAAGCAGACTTCAGGAACTTGTGAGGGGAAGACGTCTCGAATTTCCAATGTACACCTGGGATACTACGTGTAGGATCCAGGAGTCCACTTGCGAGTGAGCCCACTGCGTGCTGAAACTCTTGAGATGACCCCCCACCGCACCTGAGTCCGCTTGTATGGCCCCAGCGTCATGCTGCGGACTTGGCAGAAGCTGTGGAGGACTTCTGTTCCTGGGAATGGGCTGCCTGCTGCAGTCTTCTTCCCTTTCCTCTAACCCTGGGCAGATATGACTGGCCTTTTGCCCCCTGCCTTTATGGGTACGAAAGGACTGAGACTGAAAAGACTGTGTCCTTTTCTGCTGAGATGTGACTTGGGGTAACAAAAGTGGATTTTCCAGCTGTTGCCATGGCCACCAGGTCCGATGGACCGCCCCTTTATACGGCAATACTTCCATGTGCCGTCTGGAATCTGCATCACCTGACCACTGTCGTGTCTATAAACATCGTCTGGCAGATATGGACATCACATCTACTCTTGATGCCAGAATGCAAATATCCCTCTGCGCATCTCGCATATATAGAAATGCATCCTTAAAATGCTCTATAGTCAATAAAATATTGTTCCTGTCAAGGGTATCAATATTTTCAGTCAGGAAATCCGACCAAGCCCCCCCAGCGCTGCACATCCAGGCTGAGGCGATTGCTGGTCGTAGTATAACACCAGTATGTGTGTATATACTTTTTAGGATATTTTTCAGCTTCCTATCAGCTGGCTCTTTGAGGGCGGCCGTATCTGGAGACGGTAACGCCACTTGTTTTTATAAGCGTGTGAGCGCCTTATCCACCCTAAGGTGTGTTTCCCAACTCGCCCTCACTTCTGGCGGGAAAAGGTATACCTCCAATAATTTTCTATCGGAGGAAACCCACGTATCATCACACACTTTAATTTATCTGATTCAGGAAAAACTACAAGTAGATTATTCCCACCCTACATAATACCCTTATTTGTGGTACTTGTAGTATCAGAAATATGTAACACCTCCTTCATTGCCCTTAACATGTAACGTGTGGCCCTAAAGGAAAATACGTTTGTTTCTTCACCGTCGACACTGAAGTCAGTGTCCGTGTCTGTGTCGACCAACTGAGGTAAATGGGCGTTTTTACAAGCCCCTGACGGTGTCTGAGACGCCTGGACAGGTACTAATTTGTTTGCCGGCCGTCTCATGTCGTCAACCGACCTTGCATCGTGTTGACATTATCACGTAATTCCTAAATAAGCCATCCATTCCGGTGTCGACTCCCTAGAGAGTGACATCACCAATACAGGCAATTTGCTCCGCCTCCTCACCAACATCGTCCTCCTACATGTCGACACACACGTACCGACACACAGCACACACACAGGGAATGCTCTGATAGAGGACAGGACCCCACTAGCCCTTTGGGGAGACAGAGGGAGAGTTTGCCAGCACACACCAAAAACGCTATGATTATACAGGGACAACCCCTTATACAAGTGTTTTCCCTTATAGCATTTTCACATATGTAATCATATCGCCAAATAAGTGCCCCCCCTCTCTGTTTTAACCCTGTTTCTGTACTGCAGTGCAGGGGAGAGCCTGGGAGCCTTCCTCACAGCAGAGCTGAGCAGGAAAATGGCGCCGTGTGCTGAGGAGAATAGGCCCCGCCCCCTAAAACGGCGGGCTCTTCTCCCGGAGTTTGTGAGATCTGGCAGGGGTTAAATACATCCATATAGCCTCAAGGGCTATATGTGATGTATTTTAGCCATATAAAAGGTATAATACATTGCTGCCCAGGGCGCCCCCCCCAGCGCCCTGCACCCTCAGTGACCGCTGGTATGAAGTGTGCTGACAACAATGGCGCACAGCTGCAGTGCTGTGCGCTACCTTATGAAGACTGAAAGTCTTCTGCCGCCTGTTTCTGGACCTCTGGACCTCTTCAACTTCGGCATCTGCAAGGGGGGTCGGCGGCACGGCTCCGGGACGAACCCCAGGGTGAGACCTGTGTTCCGACTCCCTCTGGAGCTAATGGTGTCCAGTAGCCTAAGAAGCAAATCCATCCTGCACGCAGGGGAGTTTACTTCTCTCCCCTAAGTCCCTCGTAGCAGTGAGCCTGTTGCCAGCAGGACTCACTGAAAATAAAAAACCTAACTTAAACTTTTATTATAAGCAGCTCAGGAGAGCCACCTAGATTGCACCCTTCTCGGCCGGGCACAAAAATCTAACTGAGGCTTGGAGGAGGGTCATAGGGGGAGGAGCCAGTGCACACCACCTGATCCTAAAGCTTTTATTATTGTGCCCTGTCTCCTGCGGAGCCGCTAAACCCCATGGTCCTGACGGAGTCCCCAGCATCCACTTAGGACGTTAGAGAAATATATATATATATATATATATATATACTAGGTGCTTCATCGCGCCCTACGGGCGCTCTTCACACCGTCGGAAGGGGCTACGCCCCCTTAACCCCTGCACGCCTTTCTGGGGTTCAATATACGGAGTATTACCTGCATTCCTAGTTTTGTTAGTGTTTGAATATTGCACAATAAAAGGGCGTCCGATGGTGAATGGGGCGTAGTCCCTTGCAACAGTAAGGGGTTTGGGGAGTGGGGACCGCGGATGTGGGAGGGGGTATGAAGGCGCTGTGGGTGGGGTAGGAGCAGGGGTGTCGCAGGTGGGGGATGGCAGCTGCAGAGCTGTTTCGGATGGAGGAGGGGTTCTGAAGGCGCTGCAGATGGGGAAGGGGTGGGTGCGGGTGTGCAGTGGATGGGGGAGGTGTCCAGGGGGCGCGGTGGGTGGGGGAGGGGTGGATGCGGGGGTAACGTGGGTGGGGGAGTGGCGGGTGCGGTGCTGTTGCGAATGGTGTAGGCGATGCGGATTGGGAAGGGCCTGCTGCGTGGGTGGGGTAGGGGATCCAAAGGTGCAGCGGGCGGGGGAGAGCCAGATGCGGGGTGTGGCGGATGGGGGAGGGGGTCTGGAGGTGATGTAGGTGGTGGAGGGGCGGGTGGCATAGGGGGTCTGGAGGCGCCGCGGGTGGGTACCGGGGGAGGGGGCCGGGGGGGCGTTGTGTGTGGGGGAGGGGCAGGTGGGGGAGGGGCAGATGCTGGGCTGGATGGGGGAGGGGTTCCAGAGGTACTGCGGGTGGGAAAGGGTGTGGCGGGTGGGTAGGAGGGTGGAGGCGTTGCGGGTGGGAGAGGGGGGGGTGCAGTGAATGGGGTTAGGGGTCCGGAGGAGGGAGGGTCCGTGTGTGTTGAGGTGTGGGGTCCGTAGGTGCTGTGGGTGGGGGTGCCACGGGTGGTGGAGGGACAGGTGTGTGGATTTGCGGTGGATGGGGGAGGGGGTCTGGAGGTGCTGCAGGTGGTGGAGGGGTGTGTGCGCGGGTGGGTGCGGGGGTGGAGGTGGTCCGGGAGTGTGGGAGAGGTGAGGTGCTGTGGGTGGGGGAGAGGCAGGTGAGGGGCTGTTGCGGATGAGAGAGGGGTTCCGGAGGCGCTGCAGGGTGGAAGGGTGCAGGTGTTGCGGGTGAGGTAGGGGGCCTGGAGGCGCTGCGGGTGGGGGTGCGGTGGATGGGGAGGGGCTGCAGGTGGTGGAGGAGCGGGTGGTGTAGGAGGTCCGGAGGTGCAGTGGGTGGTGGAGGGGTGGGTGCTGAGGGTGGGGTAGTGAGTCCGAAGGTGTTGCGGTTGCTGGAGAGGTGGGGGTGTAGGGGATGGTTCAGTGGGTGCAGCGGATGGGGGAGGAGTGAATGCGGGGGTTCAGCGGATGGGGAGGGGGTTAGGGGATGCGGGAGGGGTGGGGGTGCTGTGGGTGGGGGAGGCGGGGGAGGGGCTGTTGCGGATGGGGGAGGGGTTCCGGAGGCGGTGCTGGCGGAGAAGGGTGCAGGTGTTGCGGGTGAGGTAGGGGGCCTGGAGGCGCTGCGGGTGGGGGAGGGAGGGAGGGAGGGGGGTGAGGGTGCGGTGGATCGGGAGGGGCTGTAGGTGGTGGAGGAGCAGGTGGTGTAGGGGGTCCGCAGGTGGAGTGGTTGGTGGTGGGGTGAGTGCTGCGGGTGGGGTAGTGGGACCGAAAGTGTTGCTGTTGCTGGAGGGGTGGGGGTGCAGGGGATGGGTCCGGGGGTGCAGCGGATGGGGGAGTGGGGGAGGGGCTGCTGCAGATGGGGGAGGGGTTTGGAAGACACTGCGGGTGGGGTAGGGGGTCCGAAGGCGCAGTGGGTGGGGGTGCCACGGGTGGTGGAGGGGCAGGTGCGGGGGTTTGCGGGGGATGGGGAGGGGTCCAGGGGCGCTGCAGGTGGTGGAGGGGCAGATAGTGCACATAGTCTCTGTGGTAGTTAGTGAGGGTTGGTGATGGTGTGAGAGGGGTGAAGGCCAGTACACAGACAGGCAGTTAGAGAGCAGGATGAGGGTGACAGGGCATAGTGACGGGGAGTACTTAGCAGATATAGGGGTGGGCTACAGGTGTGATGTCACAGTGTGTGTACCTTTGCTCTCATGTGTGAGGTATATGTGAGGTATATGTGAGGTATGTGTGAGGTATGTGTGAGGTAAGGATGTGCGGGTCGTGGTGGCCACTAACCTCCAGGCTGCTGCTGTGAGATGGTGACTGCAGAGGGAGGGAGCTCAGACCCAGCAGCAATGGGTCGTGGTCAGCATTCCTTCCTGGCCCCGTTCCGCCGCACACTGTCCGCCCCGTCTGACGGGCGTCATTCCTCCATCCTGCCTGGCAGCGTCAGCTGCTGTGATTGCGGAGCATAGGTAAGCGTCCGGAGCCCTGTGGGCGGGCAGGCATGGTGTTTCCCTGGAGAGGTGCGGCGCGCGTCCTTAGGCTGCAGACGGAGGGAGCTCCGGCCCAGCAGCAATGTTGATTAGTGCGTGTCCCGTCCTAGCGCTGTCCCGCTGCACATGCTCCGCACCGCTTGCCGCTGAGCATGGCAGCCCTTGTGTGTATGCTGCAGATGCTGATCTAGCGGTGCCTGAGCTAGCGCCCTCTCCCTGGGGTGTGGGTGTCAGGCGGCAGGTATGGTGTGTAGGTGGGAGAGGAACTGCGGGCGGCGACTCGCTGCCTGCAAGTACCCTCCATATCAGCGCTGTTCCCCTCCCTGCAGATAGGGTCAGTGGCCGTGGTGTACTTTTGCTACTGGTGGCCAGGGCCGGTGCTAGGGTGTTCGGCGCCCCCCTGCAAACTATGAATTTTGCGCCCTCCCATATTCCTTTGTTGTGCATCGGGAAAAGTGGTGTGGTCTCACAACTAAGGGGCATGGCCACACAATAGTACCCCCATTTAAAATTACGCCACAATGTAGCACAATCTTATTCATCTTATACGTAATGCCCCACCCGTAGTAGTAGCGTCCTTATACGTAATGCCCCACCCGTAGTAGTAGCGTCCATATACGTAATGCCCCCCCAATAGTAGTAGTGTCCTTATACATAATGCCCCCCCCAGTAGTAGTAGCAGTTATATGTAATGCCCCCCCAGTAGTAGTAGCATCCTTATACATAATGCCCCCCCAGTAGTAGTAGCATCCTTATACATAATGCCCCCCCAGTAGTAGTAGCATCCTTATACATAATGCCCCCCCAATAGTAGTAGTGTCCTTATACATAATGCCCCCCAGTAGTAGTAGCAGTTATATGTAATGCCCCCCAACAGTAATAGTAGCGTCCTAATACGTAATGCCACCCCTGTAGTAGTAGCATCCTTATACATAATGTGCCCCCAGTAGTAGTACCGTCCTTATACATAATGCCCCCCCAGTAGTAGTAGCATCCTTACATGTAATGCCCTCCCAGTAGTAGCGTCCTTATACATAATGCCCCCCAGTAGTAGTAGCATCCTTACATGTAATGCCCTCCCAGTAGTAGCGTCCTTATACATAATGCCCCCCCAGTAGTAGTAGCATCCTTACATGTAATGCCCTCCCAGTAGTAGTAGCACCGTCCTTATACATAATGCCCCCCAGAAGTAATAGAGTCCTTATACATAATGCCCCCCCAGTAGTAGCGTCCTTATATGTAATGCCCCCCAGTATTAGTAGCCTCCTTATACGTAATGCCCCCCTATAGTAGTAGCGTCCTTATACGTAATGCCCCCCCATAGCAGTAGCGTCCTTATACGTAATGCCCCCCCCATAGTAGTAGCGTCCTTATACGTAATGCCCCCCCATAGTAGTAGCGTCCTTATACGTAATGCCCCCCCTATAGTAGTAGCGTCCTTATACGTAATGCCCCCCCTATAGTAGTAGCGTCCTTATACGTAATGCCCCCCCTATAGTAGTAGCGTCCTTATACGTAATGCCCCCCTATAGTAGTAGCGTCCTTATACGTAATGCCCCCCCCTATAGTAGTAGCGTCCTTATACGTAATGCCCCCCCCTATAGTAGTAGCGTCCTTATACGTAATGCCCCCCCTATAGTAGTAGCGTCCTTATACGTAATGCCCCCCCTGTAGTAGTAGCGTCCTTATACGTAATGCCCCCCCTATAGTAGTAGCGTCCTTATACGTAATGCCCCCCCTATATTAGTAGCGTCCTTGCATGTAATGGCCCCCCCAGCAGTGGCGTCCATAAAGTGCGCACACACAGACATACCTCACACACACACACAATTCACACATATATACAAACACACACACACCCCACCATATATATACACACACACAAACACCCACTATATACACACACACACACACACACACACCCACTATATACACACACGCACACACATTTCTCTCTCACCCCCTCCACTTACCAAGTCTGGCTGGCCGTCACTGCAATGCTGATTCCACCACTGTTCAGCTGTCTGGTCCCGTGTAGCTCCGCCCCTCTATTCCGTGTTGCTCCGCCCCCTCGTGACGCCGTAGCTCCGCCCCCTTTCCGGGACCCGCGCTGCACAGCACACAGCCCGCTGTCACAGGTGATTGGGGGGGGGGAGGACAGGCACAGCAGCCGGCAGCTAGTGGCCATCCTCACCTCCTATACTGTAAGGTAGGGACTTGCACCTGACTGCTGCTGGGTATGGGGTAGCTCCCTGCAGCAGATGCAGTTGACTCCGCCCAGCTCTGTGACTCCGCCCAGCGTTACGAGCACAGAGTCACAGATTAAGGCAAATATATAGGAGATATATATATATATATATATAAAACTTTATGTCACAGTAGCTCAAATGACTGCGTTCTGCTTGTTGGCCTGTAACAGGTGGCTTAATCAGGTCACTGTCCTACACATGTATCATCCCTCTATCATAGATAACAGAAGCTCCACCCACATCTTTAGGACAGTGTCCTAATGGGATTAGGTTCAAGTCAAGGAGCAGAGGTCGCAGTTACTTGAGCTACTGTGACATCATTAGCCAAACCCCTCTATAATTTTTTATAAGAATCTCTTAGATCTAAGCATGAGTCATGACAATGCGTTTCCCCTGTATATAGGGTTGGACTGGCCCACAGGGGTACAGGAGAAAGCCCCAGTTGACCCTCATCTAAGGATCAGGTTCCAGGCTGTGCACTTGAATTATACATATGTTACATTATACTGTACAGGACTACGGTGTCTTGCTGGTAGTAAGCTGGTACATTCATGCATGCACTAGCAGTAATTACTATATATATTTATCAAGGAGCCCAGACCACGCACTCTGTAATGGTCAAGCAAGCCTTTCTGGAAGCTGGCCACAACCCTAAGCATGCCCAAGACTGACAGTGCCCGTATAAACATACCGGAGTATTTCCCCGCTAACGTCAGGATGGCCCCTTCATCTGCCATCCGCTTGTGATAAACCAGCTCCCCGCCCAGAACCAGCCGGGGAGTGACGCTCTGCAGGAAGTGTGTGACTAGGATCACTGCAAGAAGAGGACAACAGGGCAGGTGGTTAGGGTCTACGATTGGTGGGTTTTGTATACTGCAAAGAGATCCATTGCTGTAACATGCCACGTACCCGATTCATTAATGACGTCCGGGTTTCCCAGGGTCAGGGTCCCCGTACAATCATCTCCCCTGTATTCCACATCTACTTGCCAGGTCAGGAACTTGGAGTGATGGGTCTACAGAGGAAAGAGAAGAAGCATTTTGGTAGCGGACACCAATTAAGTCTCCAATAAGTTTACTGAACATCTTCATTTGACTACGAGTAAAAGGTATATACTTAAAAAAAGAAAAAAAAAAGAAAACATGGCAGGAGGGCAAATACAAGCCAAAGGGCTTGTGGTCGCAGGTGCGATTGCTTTCATGGTAGTATCAGCGATGCGCTAGTATGGTAATGCAGCAGGAGGTGTCTGATATAAGCAGTTCCAACAAAGAAATCTCTGTCTTCCGGTGGAGATCCTGGCCTCGGCATTCCCCCAAAACAGGGACGACACGCCTCAATTTTGGGAAACGGAACCAGTCTGGGGTCACATTACAGTCAGGAAGGAACGGCCATCTGCATTACCTGGAAAACCGCCTTGGACCGGATGCGTTCGGCGAGGAGAAAGAGAGCCTGGGCGTTGAGGCTCCCGGCGTTATCCAGATCTCCGACCAGCAATGGGAACGTCTATAGAAGTGGGAGAGAGAGAAGACAGGCATCAGTAATATACAGTATATGCCAGGCACCGTCTGCAGGAGACACTAGATCCTATTAGATGTCTCACCTGAAGCAGTGCTAGACGGGATAGACCGCTGTTGTGAAATTACAAGTCCCAGCATGCCCTGCCACAGGTTTTCTATTAGGAAATGCTAAAACTGTGGCAGGGAATCCTGGGATGTGTAGTTCCACAACAGCTGGAGAGCCACTGGTTGGCAAGGCCTAAAGCTAGAAAAGTGCGGTGGAAACCATAACACTATGAAGACGCTGGGTCACGTCAACCTCCTTTCCAACTGGCACTCAACCCCTCCAACGTAACAATATTTATATCAATGTCACCTACCCTGCCCCTGCATCTACCCGTTCCACCAGGAGACGGATCTTCGCCAACTTATTATCCATCTGCAGCCTCCAGTCCTGGCATCATTAATATTCATTATTCCCATTCACTGATGGAATGTGTTACAGATTATTTTTTCAAATCATGAACAGATAGTAAAGTTAAGCTTGTATGAAGGCGTCATTCACACAGGTCTATAGGATTATGCGTCTCAGTGACAGATAAATGCATCAGGACATAACACCTATAGGCCACACATGTCATTTATGTCAGGTGACCAGTCAGGGCCAATACCCTGGAGGCTGGCAGACTTCCTGGAGTTGGCTGATGTCACATGATATGTTTCAGGCACACACTGAGCATGCTCCTGCCAGTACCTGGGCTGTTCATCCTCAATAATACATATTAATACATATAGCTACCCAGTAAGGAGAAACACAGCCCTCAGTTTTCTGTAGTAATACATATTAATTCACTTGAATTAGTTTAGCTCAGGTATGTGAAGTAACAGAAGGGCCTATACCTCGCTGGGGCCCGGCTGCTGGTCTCCCATGTACTTGGCGTTGAAGTGGTAACCGGACTGGCCGATAGAGCTCATGTGAATGTGGTGGCTGACCTGAGGGAGGGGGAGAAAGGAACACGGTCACAGCAAGCAGGGGGCAGCTGTAAACAGACAACTCCATATGACTTTCCAATCCTGTAACGTCCGTACCTGGAAGTGGCTGCTAAGAGCCTTGTTGATGACGACTTTCACTCCTTCCACCTGCTGCGGGAATACTTCTGCATTCAAGAGACAGAAAACCACCATCACACAGCAGCTATGAGGCCTCCAGGTCTTCCTAACCCTCCTGCAATATAGTATCTTCCCCCGACAGTACATAATCGCAGCGGGAGCGGACTCGCGTACGATTCAGACAGATCTCTTGCAGCACTACTTGCAGTAGTGATAGTGCTGCATTCAGATGGACGCAGTACGGCTGCACTGCTTCGGCTAACTCTAAACACAGGCGGAGATATTTATTTCCATGCAAGCCACTCTGAATACGCCCCAGCGAGTTTATCAGCAAGACGCAGTGTGTTACAGAAAAATGATAATATTGTGCAGTGGCCGTGTCATGCATTACCCACCTTTGCAGCTTTTGTGCAGCTCATCGAAGCTCCCCGGATTGGGCAGAGCCGCCGGCTTCCTCCGCATGATCCAGGGCACCTGGGAGTTGGAGAGCGCCAGCACATTCCCCATGCTGCCGTTATTGCTTGCAGAATAGAATATTGCACCTGCTGAGGTGGCCGCTGTCGTCAGATGGAGTCACGCAGCATCTTCCAGCTTCCTCGCCGGCTGGTAACCGCAGATCTGTGCCGGCATGCGTTCATCTCCAGTACACCCGAGCACTGGCAGCCGACATCTGTAACACAACAGAAGGGATGCTAGTCATCCAGCCCAGTGACAGGAGAGGCGAGGGGAAACACCTGCTAGAGAACAGATAGGTTCCTTGTTATACAGCCCAGTGATAGGAGACACCTGCTAGAGAACAGATAGGATCCTGGTTATACAGGTCAATGACAGGAGAAGTGAGGAGAAACACCTGCTAGAGAACAGATAGAATCCTGTATATACAGTCCTGTAATAAGAGAGGTGAGAGGATACACCTGCTAGAGAACAGATAGGTTCCTGGTTATACAGCCCAGTGACAGGAGAAGTGAGGAGAAACACCTGCTAGAGAACAGATAGGATCCTGGTTATACAGCCCAGTGATAGGAGACACCGGCTAGAGAACAGATAGGATCCTGGTTATACAGCCCAGTGATAGGATACACCTGCTAGAGAACAGATAGGATCCTGGTTATACAGCCCAGTTATAGGAGACACCTGCTAGAGAACAGATAGGACCCTGGTTATACAGAGCAGTGGCAGGAGGAGACACCTGCTAGAGAACAGATAGGACCCTGGTTATACAGAGCAGGGGCAGGAGGAGACACCTGCTAGAGAACAGATAGGACCCTGGTTATACAGAGCAGTGACAACAGAAGAGACACCTGCTAGAGAACAGATAGGACCCTGGTTATACAGAGCAGTGACAACAGAAGAGACACCTGCTAGAGAACAGATAGGACCCTGGTTATACAGAGCAGTGGCAGCAGAAGAGACACCTGCTAGAGAACAGATAGGACCCTGGTTATACAGAGCAGAGGCAGGACATGGAGGAGGATATAAATACCATGTGTGGTACCGGGGACCGGTCTGTAGACCCCTAGCTCCAGTTCTCCCCCTTAGGTATCAGGACTCCGGCTGCTGCCAACACTGCCCGGGAATTCCTTCTATTCATGTCATCAGGGTGAAATCGGCCATTGCAACGCCTGGCATGACGTCCCTCGCATAGCCTGGCACGGCGGCCATCTTACGTGTGGCACACGCAGGGTAAGTGACCGGGAGAGAGCGGAGTCACCCTGGTACCGCGGGATGGGGGGATGTTTACTGGGGGAGGGCGGTTGAATTACTGATGTGACCCCATTAGCGGGGCAGAGAGCATTGTGCCATTTGCCTCGGTGGGCCCTTTAAGAGAATCCCCGCCCAGTTTTGGCGTCACCCCTGGCTGCCATTGGCTGTCCGGGCAAGGCCCCCACTTCCGGCATTGGGCAGTACTGGCAGGTGGTGGTTGTGAAGCAAGGTGTCCCCTGGAAGCGAGGGCGGAGGAGCGGCCGGGGCTGCGGCCTGAGAGGACAGGAGCGGTGTCTGTGGAGCAGTGACAGGTACAGGGGTGGGGGGCTCCCTGGATCACCCACCCCCAGCCATGCACCAGGAGGAGGGGGTTACACATCCATCACAGGGTCCCTGCATGACAGCAGTGTGTGACTACAGGGGTGGTGGGCTCCCTGGATCACCCACCCCCAGCAATGCACCAGGAGGAGGGGGTCACACATCCATCACAGGGTCCCTGCATGACAGCAGTGTGTGGGGGGCTCCCTGGATCACCCACCCCCAGCCATGCACCAGGAGCAGGGGGTCACATCCATCACAGGGTCCCTGCATGACAGCAGTGTGTGGGGGGCTCCCTGGATCACCCACCCCCAGCCATGCACCAGGAGCAGGGGGTCACACATCCATCACAGGGTCCCTGCATGACAGCAGTGTGTGGGGGGCTCCCTGGATCACCCACCCCCAGCAATGCACCAGGAGCAGGGGGTCACATCCATCACGGTCCCTGCATGACAGCAGTGTGACTGTGGTACTACAAGTCCCAGCAAAGCCTAGCCACAAGCTGCCTACTCGTAGTTAAATTTTGTGCATTAACTAGGAGATCTTTTGCCCAAAGAGCTTGCAGTCTAAAGAGGCATGAGTCCTATTGGAGAAAAGTGATATATAAATATTATTATTGTATGTCGGTGTGTTCTCATGAGCGACTTCCCCCTGTGCTAGATCAGTATACTGTGTGTGCTTCTAATGATACCGCTGGTGATAGTTATTCCTTGCCCCATATATAGTGTAATGTTTGACTGTCTGGTTCTCTCTCTCTCTGGAACAGGACATGTCTCAGTTCCTGCTCAGTCTGGCAGCGGAGAAGAAGATGATGCAGTGACCCCACTGAGGATGGCCGTCTGTGGGAGGCCGGATCCCTGAGGAAAGGTAATTAGGACCATTGTGTGGTACGCCTCCCACTTGATTGCTGTAGATAGGAGAACAATGTGACCCCCCACCCCCGGTACTGACTGTTATCATTAACACCTATTTAAACATAGATTGCATGTTTTATAATTGTTAAGGCCCATACAGACGGGCCGAAGTGGGAGAGATGTGTGCTGAGCTCAGCACACATCTCTCTCGCCGGTCAGCATGTGTGCAGGGGGAGACGGGGGGGGGCAGCTCATTTCACCCAGCGGGTGAAGTGAGTGACCCGCTAGATTGGCCTGCATGCAGGCCAATCTAGCACCAGCGATAGCGATGCGCGGGGCTGCGCATCACTGTCGCTGTAGGGGGTACACACGGAGCGATAATGCTTAAATTCTAAGCAATCTAGTCGGATTGCTTAGAATATCGCTCCGTGAGTACCCCCCTTTAGTGTTCTCCTCTTCAAGTCATTAAATATTACATCTCTGAGCAAGCCTGATTACTGGGGACTTGATTCAGAGATTGCTTTATGCATGCTACTATATCTCTGCAAAAGTCCACCCCATGACAGAATAAAGCGTACACTGCATGGCGGTATTTCTCAGCTTGAGGAGACTGTACCTTAAGGGTAGGGTTACTGAACTAATGGTGCGCACACTCTGGCCGCTATATCGGCCGTTCTATTGAAATGCTGATATATCGCTGGCCCATCGGCCAGTGATTACCAGCAATATGTCTGTGAACGCCGTCGTTCGGACATAATGCGTCGGCCCTGCAGCACAGCCGACATCCAATATATCTAACGATATATGGGTGCATCGCTTTGTGTGGACGGGCGGTCGCACACTTGCTGCAGCAGCCCGCGGTGATTGATAGCTGAACTGGGCGGGCACATGTTAATGCCCGCCCAGTTGTTGTTGTCAGTCCCGACGGATCAGGCAGTGTGTATAGTCAACACACTATCCGATATATCTGCAGATCAGTTGATCGGCAGATATGTCTACCAGTGTGTACCCAGCATAGGCCCTCATTCCGAGTTGATCGCTAGCTGCCGTTGTTCGCTGTGTAGCGATCATTTAAAAAAAATGGCAAAACTACGCATGCGTATGAGCCGCAGTGCGCACCCGTGACGTACGGGTGCAAAGAGCATCGTTGTTTTGCACTGCTAGCGACGATTCCATTGGCACAGCCGATCACAAGGAGATTGACAGGAAGAGGGCGTTTGTTTTCTGGGAGTGTTTGGAAAAACGCAGGCGTGTCCAGGCGTTTGCTGGGCGGGTATCTGACGTCAATTCCGAGACCTTCGTCGCAGCAATAATCACACAGAATAAGTAACTACAGGGCTAGTCTTGTTCTGCACAAAATGTTTTTGTACCGCTCGGCTGCACAGGCGATCGCACACTTCCAAAGCTAAAATACACTCCCCCGTGGGCGGCGACAATGCGTTTGCACGGCTGCTAAAAGTAGCTATCGAGCGATCAACTCGGAATGAGGGCCATAACCCGTTACTCAGGGACACATAGGAATTACACAGGTTCTGTGGCTGATGAGAACCAGGTTAAATGAGTACAGATGTGTCCTCATAAATCCAGCCTCCATACGCTAGGTAGCGCAAGATACCTGGAGGGAGTGAGACGCCAGGTCCCATGAGACTCTGCTAGCGTCGGGCCAATCTTTTTGCTGAAAATGCGTCTTAGTTACATTGCGGTGTGACGAGGACGCATCAGGAGACTCTGCTGATTAATTATAGATCTGTGCAACTGATTCAGAGACTCAGTCACACACAATATATAAGTGTCAAATATCAAACTAATCACCGCAGTCTACTAGTTACATTTTCGGGTAATAAGACGTGAAAACAAGATGCCTGGCAGAGTCTCGCAGGACCTGGGCCACCGAGAGGGACATTTTGGCGTGACTGGAGCAACAGTGTATGAGGGTACATCTGTAATTCATATGTGCCCCTGATTAATGGGACATTATAGCAAGCCTACCCAAGGAGTGCCTCTGACCGATCCCAATGGTACATCAGCGTTTCAGGCTAAACCTTTGTGTTACCCAAGAATACCGCTTACACGAGAGACTGTCATAGTTTATTAACTGTGCCCTGTGTATGCAGCTTAAGACTGATGATCTTTACAGTTGTACTAGAGATGATTTCTTGAAGCAATTGGGATAAGTCTCTAGAGCAAAGTTCAGAAGCTGGGCCTGGTCACTGACCTCAGACAGCCATTGTGTGACGGTTTTATGGCAGTCGTTCATACAAAGGGATGGTGTGAGCCTTCAGATAACACTGTCATTTAGAATTAGAAGTAAATCCAGTTAGAGCAATTTTGCGTCTTGGCAAAACTGTAATCTGTATTAAAGGGATAATTCCGTAAGTGGAAAAGTGGACGTATGACGCAGATATTCGCATACTGTCGTGCGCTGTAGAATAACATCGGTGACTGCACGTGCACTAGGGCCAGGCATCCATACATGGAAGGAGACATTGCTGTACTGTGACCATTCGTGTGTACAGATCTGTGCCGTTTAGTGGGTAGTGGACGGAACGGCATTCCACTTCCACTTGCAGATAAACGTATATATTCCACATACTTTGTCTGTATTTTTTAAGTGTTGTCTCGGAGTGACTAATTTTATAACATTGTCTCGCTGCAGGCGTACGGGTGACAACGTCCGCACAAGCCATGGAGGACAAAAAGAACATTCAGATCATCGAGTGGGAACACCTTGACAAGAAGAAGTTCTACGTGTTTGGGGTCTGCATGACGATGATGATCCGAGTCAGCGTTTACCCCTTCACACTCATACGGACTCGTCTTCAGGTGCAGAAGGGAAAGAGCCTGTACAACGGGACATTTGATGCCTTCGTGAAGATCTTGAGATCGGAGGGAGCAGCTGGTCTGTATCGGGGTTTCCTGGTCAACACGTTCACTCTGATCTCCGGCCAGTGTTACGTCACCACCTATGAACTGACCCGCAAGTACGTGTCACAGTACAGCAGCAGTAACACCGTCAAGTCGCTGGTGGCCGGGGGTTCCGCTTCATTGGTGGCCCAGAGCATCACCGTGCCAATCGATGTGGTCTCTCAGCACCTTATGATGCAGAGGAAGGGGGAAAGCATGGGACGGTTCCATATACATGTCTCAGACGAGAAACGCTCCGTGATGTTTGGCCAGACTAAGGGCATCATCTTGGAGATCTTCAGGGCAGATGGTCTGAGGGGATTCTACAGAGGTTATGTGGCATCGCTTCTTACCTACATCCCTAATAGCGCAGTTTGGTGGCCATTCTATCACTTCTACGCAGGTGGGTCCTAATGGTTACAGTTGCAGACCCCAACTCCTAGGATATAACGTTATAAAGAAGATATATGTCTAAGTATATTTTACTGTGGTGCGAAAACCCATTGTATTCACTCAATCACTATAGACTAATCTGTAGCCAGTTGGATTAGAATTACTGTTATTTGAATAACTCCAGCATAAAATTGTCTGTTGAAGACTCTGTGACATTGTTGCAGCTACAGTATTTGATGAGTAGGCTGTGACTGTCTTGACTCCCCTGTGCAAAGCATGTAACCATGGAAACCATCTAGGTTGCACAGATTTGTTTCTATACAGTATGTTGCTGTGTACGGTTGGTTGTTTGCAGCTTAGGTCACATGACAACAGTAGTGAGTTTCTGAGCCTTTAACAGTCCATTTTGGGCAAAATTCCCATTTAAAGTTGTGTAGCGTTTATTATGACATGCACTTCCTTATACACTAGCTTGTCATTATCAAGCAATAACTTTATTTGATTTTCCGATAGATTTAAAAACATAGAGGGCAGTAATAATACATATGGCAAAAAGACATTGGGGTCACTAAACAGTCCTACCCTAAAGGGACTACAGTCGCCCGTTCTCTGGGAGTGCTGTCCTGGTGACTGAGCCACTCCTGTAGCAGTGGAGCTGGGACTGAGTCCAATGTTCTCTGCATTTTGGCAAGTACACAATGCATCCCAGTGTATATCTGAGCAGGGTGATTGGTCTAGGACAGAGGTTCTCAAACTCGGTCCTCGGGGGCACACACAGTGCATGTTTTGCAGGTAACCCAGCAGGTGCACAGGTGTATTAATTACTCACTGACACATTTTAAAAGGTCCACAGGTGGAGCTAATTATTTCACTTGCGATTCTGTGAGGAGACCTGCAAAACATGAACTGTGTGTGCCCCCGAGGACCGAGTTTGAGAACCTCTGGTCTAGGAGAAGGGTAGGTTGCACCGAGGCAACCAATGGACTAGGCCTTTATGGCAGGACGTTTCTTCCCTGGTTTTGCCAGAAGATTGGACTCTCTTCTTACAAACTGTATATTGTTCAACATGGAGATTATAACCTTTTACTGTTTAGCATCAGAGGGCAGCCATAGTCCCAATTATTTGTCTAAGAATGGGATTCAAGCGCTATACAACCATAATATATAACAAGTACACAGCAATCAGTAACTTAACACAGACACACTAGTTATAACACAAACGCTGTTGTGCATTCAGGCCAGGCATGTGGTGGGCGAGATAACACCATCCCCCTATCCAGCTGAGACAAGAGGCCAATGTGCATGTGATTGTCTGTGTACAGGCTCCAAAAACACATACTAGTACCTACATAGAGTGACTGCATTTCCACCAACGCCGATTCCGCAACAGGAGTATCTGCCAACATGTAACAACTGCGTAGTTATAATATAAAGCTCTCATTACCCTGTCACCTTGTCACTGACATTCCGTTGTGTTTCCTCTAGAACAACTATCTCGCCTATCCCCCAAAGACTGTCCTCACCTTCTGCTGCAGGCTATCTCCGGACCCCTGGCAGCCGCCACATCTTCTACCATCACTAACCCAATGGATGTGATAAGGGCTCGTGTGCAGGTAATGATTAGGGCTGGGCTGGAATTATTATTAATATTAAAGATTTGGTTTAGACACCGTTTCTCTAACGTCCTAGAGGATGCTGGGGACTCCGTAAGGACCAAGTGGATAGACGGGCTCCGCAGGAGACATGGGCACTTTAAGAAAGAATTTAGTTCCTGGTGTGCACTGGCTACTCCCTCTATGCCCCTCCTCCAGTTTGATACTGTGCCCAGACGAGCTGGGTGCTTTTCAGTGAGCTCTCCTGAGTTTACTGATAGAAAGTATTTTGTTAGGTTTTTTATTTTCAGGGAGCTCTGCTGGCAACAGACTCCCTGCATCGTGGGACTGAGGGGAGAGAAGCAGCCCTACTCTCTGAAGCTAGGTCCTGCTTCTTAGGCTACTGGACACCATTAGCTCCAGAGGGATTGGTACGCAGGATCTCACCCTCGCCGTCCGTCCCGGAGCCGCGCCGCCGTCCCCCTCGCAGAGCCGGAATATAGAAGCCGGGTGAGTATGAGAAGTAAAGAAGACTTCAGAGGCGGCAGAAGACTTCATGATCTTCACTGAGGTAACACACAGCACTGCAGCTGTGTGCCATTGCTCCCACACACCTCACATACTCCGGTCACTGTAAGGGCGCAGGGGGGGGCGCCCTGGGCAGCAATATAAACCTCTTATTTGGCAAAAGGAGCATATATACAGCTGGACACTGTATATATGCATGAGCCCCCGCCAATTTTACACTTTTAGCGGGACCGAAGCCCGCCGTTGAGGGGGCGGGGCTTCTCCCTCAGCACTCACCAGCGCCATGTTTTTCTCCACAGCACCGCTGAGAGGAAGCTCCCCGGACTCTCCCCTGCTTATACCACGGTAGAAGAGAGGGTTTTAAAGAAGAGGGGGGGCACATAATTCGGCGCAGATAATAACAGCGCTACTGGGTAAACATTAAATTGCTGTGTTTTTCCTGGGTCATATAGCGCTGGGGTGTGTGCTGGCATACTCTCTCTCTGTCACTCCAAAGGGCCTTGTGGGGGAATTATCTTCAGATGAGCATTCCCTGAGTGTGTGGTGTGTCGGTACGTGTGTGTCGACATGTCTGAGGTAAAAGGCTCTCCTAAGGAGGAGATGGAGCAAATGTGTGTGTGAGTGGTGTCTCCGTCGACAACGCCGACACCTGATTGGATATGTGAAATTAAGTGCTGAGGTAAATTTATTGCACAAAAGATCAGAGAACAGACAGGGAATCTACCCATGTCTGTCCCTATGTCGCAGAGACCTTCAGAGTCTCACAATGCTCGCTATCCACAATAATAGACACTGATATCGACACGGAGTCTGACTCCAGTGTCGACTACGATAATGCAAAGTTACAGCCAAAACTGTCAGAAAAGTATTCAATATATGATTATTGTAATAAAAGTTGTTTTGCATATCACTGATGACGCATCTGTCCCTGACACGAGGGTACACATGTTTAAGGGGAAGAAAGCTGAGGTAAATTTCCCTCCCCTCATGAAGAAAAAGAGCGGGAATCTCCAGACAAGAAGCTGCAGCTTCCCAAAAAGAATTCTCAGGGAGTATCCTTTCCCTACTAGGGCCAGGATACGATGGTAATCTTCCCCTAGGGTGGACAAAGCTTTGTCACGTTTACCCAAAAGGTAGCGCTGACTTAACAGCTATCCTCAGGGATCCTGCAGATAGCTTGCAGTAAAAGTACTTTGAAGTCCATTTACACACATGCTGGTACAGTACTCAGACCGGCGATTGTGTCGGCATGGGTTTATAGCGCTGTAGCAGCGTGGACAGATACCTTATCAGCGGAGATTGAAACCCTAGATAAGGATACCATGGTATTGACCCTAGGATATGTGTGTGTGTGTGTGTGTGTATGTATGTATATATATATATATATATATATATATATATATATATATATATATATATATATATATATATATATAAACATGCCCAAAGAGACATTAGTCTACTGGGTTCTACAGTCAACGCTATGTCGATTTCTGCTAGAAGTGTCCTGTGGAACATGCAATGGACAGGTGATGCCGACTAAAAGAGGCATATGGAAGGTTTACCTTACAAGGCTGAGGAATTGTGTGGAGAAGGGCTCTCGGACCTGGTCTCCACAGCTATAGCTGGTAATTCTGATCTTTTGCCTTATATTCCCTCACAGCCTAAGAAAGCACGACATTATCAAATGCAGTCCTTTCGGTCGCAGAATAACAAGAAAGTACGAGGAGCGTCCTTTCTTACCAGAGGTAAGGGCACAGAGCACAGCTAGTTCCCATTAACTGAAGTCCTCCCCGGCCTCTACTACATCCACCGCATGATGCTGGAGCTCCGCTAAGGGAGTCCGCCCCAGTGGGAGCACGTCTTCGACTCTTCAGCCACATCTGAGTTCACTCAGAGGTGGTTCCCGGGGCAATAAAAAATTGTTTCTCAGGGTTACAAGCTGGATTCGAAAGGTGCCTCCTCGCCGTTTTTTTCCTTATCGGACCTACCGGCTTCTCCCCCAGGGAAGGGAGATAATATTAAATACAATCCACACATTGTATCTCCAACAGGTGGTGCTCAAGGTTCCCCTCCTGCAACAAGGAAGGCGATATGACTCAACCTTGGCTGTAGTCCCGAAACCGTACGGTTCGGTCAGACCTATTTTTCAAAATTAAAATCTCTGAACCTATACGGGAAAAGGTTCAAATTTGAAGTGGAATCGCCCAGAGCGATCATCGCCAGTCTGGAAGGGGGAGATTTGATGGTGTATCTAAACATAAAGGCTGCATACCTTCATGTTCCCATTTAACCACCCCATCAGGCGTACCTGACAATTGCGGTACAGGATTGTCATTACCAATTTCATGGTAATTGGCGGAAATAATGGTGCTCCTACGCAAGCAAGGAGTCACAGTTGTCCCATACTTGGACGATCTCCTAATAAGGGAGAGATCAAAAGAGCAGTTGTTGAACAGCGTGTCACTTTCGCTGAAGGTGTCTCAGCAACACGGCTGGATTCTCAATTTCCCGAGGTCACAGTTGGTTCCTATAACTCGTCTGCCCTTCTTGGGTATGATTCTGGATACAGACCAGAAATGGGTTTACCTTCAGATAGAGAAGGCCCAGGAACTCATGACTCTGGTCAGGGACCTATTGAAACCAAGACAGGTGTCAGTGCATCACTGCACTCGAGTCCTGGGAAAAACATTCCCTACAGCAGGTTCCATGCGAGGACTTTCCAATGGGACCTACTGGACAAGTGGTCCGGGTCACATCTACAGATTCATCAGTTGATCACCCTATCCCCCAGGGCCAGGGTATCTCTCCTGTGGTGGCTGCAAAGTGCTCACCTTCTAGAGGGCCGCAGATTCGGCATTCAGGACTAGATCCTGGTGACCACGGACGCGAGCCTCCGAGGCTGGGGAGCAGTCACACAGGGAAGAAATTTCCAAGGTCTTTGGTCAAGTCAAGAGACTTGTCTTCACATCAACATATTGGAACTAATGGCCATATACAACGCCCTAAGTCAAGCGGAGACCTTTCTTCGCGACCAACCGGTTCTGATCCAGTCAGACGTCACCGCAGTAGCTCATGTAAACCGCCAAGGCGGCACAAGGAGCAGAGTGGCGATGGCGAAAGCAACCAGAATTCTTCGCTGGGCGGAGAATCATGTAAGAGCACTGTCAACAGTGTTCATTCCAGAAGTGAACAACTGGGAAGCAGACTTACTCACCAGACACACGTCCTGGAGAGTGGAGACTTCATCAGGAAGTCTTCGCACAGATTGCAGTTCGGTGGGGACTGCCACAGATAGACAGGATGGCGTCCCGCCTCAACAAAAAGCTGCAGAGTTATTGCGCCTGGCCAAGAGACCCTCAGGCAGTAGCGGTAGACGCCCTAGTGACACCGTGGGTGTTCCAGTCAGTCTATGTATTTCCTCCTCTTCCTCTCATACCCAACGGTTGAGAATAGTAAGAAAAAGGAGGAGTGAGAACAATCCTCATTGTTCCAGATTGGCCACGAAGGATCTGGTATCCGGATCTGCAGGAAATGCTTACAGAAAATCTGTGGCCTCTTCCTCTAAGGCAGGACCTGTTGCAACAGGGCCCATGTCTGTTCCAAGACTTACCGCGGCTGCGTTTGACTGCATGGCGGTTGAACGCCGGATGCTAGCGGAAAAAGGCATTCCGGATGAGGTCATTCCTACGCTGATAAAGGCTAGGAAGGACGTGACATCTTAACATTATCACCGTATCTGGCGAAAATATGTTTCTTGGTGTGAGGCCAGGAATGCTCCTACGGAAGAATTCCATCTGGGCCGTTTCCTTCACTTCCTACAAACTGGAGTGAATTTGGGCCTAAAACTTAGGCTCCATTAAGGTTCAGATTTCGGCCCTATCCATTTTCTTTCAAAAAGAGTTGGCTTCTCTACCAGAAGTTCAGATGTTTGTAAAAGGAGTGCTGAGTATTCAGCCTCTTTTTGTGCCTCCGGTGGCACCATGGGATCTTAACGTAGTGTTGAGTTTCCTAAAGTCACACTGGTTTGAACCACTTAGAACGGCGGAGTTAAAATATATCACGTGGAAGGTGGTCATGTTATTAGCCTTGGCTTCGTCTAGACGTGTGTCAGAATTAGCGGCTTTGTCACATAAAAGCCCCTATCTGGTTTTCCATATGGATAGAGCAGAATTGCGGACCCGTTCGCAATTTTTGCCGAAAGTGGTTTCATCTTTTCATATGAACCAACCTATTGTGGTGCCTGTGGCTACACGTGACTTGGAGGATTCCGAGTTACTTGATGTGGTCATGGCTTTGAAAATTTACGTGGCCAGAACGGCTAGAGTCAGGAAAACTGAAGCGCTGTTTGTCCTGTATGCATCCAAAAAGATTGGTGCCCCTGCTTCAAAGCAAACTATTGCTCGCTGGATTTGTAACACGATTCAGCAAGCGCATTCTACGGCTGGATTGCCGTTACCAAAATCGGTCAAGGCCCATTCCACTAGGAAGGTGGGCTCTTCTTGGGCGGCTGCCCGGGGGGTCTCGGCACTACAGCTGTGTCGAGCTGCTACTTGGTCGGGTTCAAACACTTTTGCAAAATTCTATAGGTTTGATACCCTGGCTGAGGAGGACCTCATGTTTGCTCAATCGGTGCTGCAGAGTCATCCGCACTCTCCCGCCCGTTTGGGAGCTTTGGTATAATCCCCATGGTCCTTACGGAGTCCCCAGCATCCTCTAGGACGTTAGAGAAAAAAATAAGAATTTACTTACCGATAATTCTATTTCTCGGAGTCCGTAGTGGATGCTGGGGTTCCTGAAAGGACCATGGGGAATAGCGGCTCCGCAGGAGACAGGGCACAAAAAGTAAAGCTTTTCCAGATCAGGTGGTGTGCACTGGCTCCTCCCCCTATGACCCTCCTCCAGACTCCAGTTAGGTACTGTGCCCGGACGAGCGTACACAATAAGGGAGGATTTTGAATCCCGGGTAAGACTCATACCAGCCACACCAATCACACCGTACAACTTGTGATCTAAACCCAGTTAACAGTATGATAACAGAGGAGCCTCTGAAAGATGGCTCCCTAAACAATAACCCGAATTAGTTAACAATAACTATGTACAAGTATTGCAGATAATCCGCACTTGGGATGGGCGCCCAGCATCCACTACGGACTCCGAGAAATAGAATTATCGGTAAGTAAATTCTTATTTTCTCTATCGTCCTAGTGGATGCTGGGGTTCCTGAAAGGACCATGGGGATTATACCAAAGCTCCCAAACGGGCGGGAGAGTGCGGATGACTCTGCAGCACCGAATGAGAGAACTCCAGGTCCTCCTTTGCCAGGGTATCAAATTTGTAGAATTTTACAAACGTGTTCTCCCCTGACCACGTAGCTGCTCGGCAGAGTTGTAATGCCGAGACCCCTCGGGCAGCCGCCCAAGATGAGCCCACCTTCCTTGTGGAATGGGCCTTAACAGATTTAGGCTGTGGCAGGCCTGCCACAGAATGTGCAAGTTGAATTGTGTTACAAATCCAACGAGCAATCGACTGCTTAGAAGCAGGCGCACCCAACTTGTTGGGTGCATACAGTATAAACAGCGAGTCAGATTTTCTGACTCCAGCCGTCCTTGAAATGTATATTTTTAAAGCTCTGACAACGTCCAACAACTTGGAGTCCTCCAAGTCGCTTGTAGCCGCAGGCACTACAATAGGCTGGTTCAGGTGAAACGCTGATACCACCTTAGGGAGAAAATGCGGACGCGTCCGCAGCTCTGCCCTATCCGAATGGAAAATTAAATAAGGGCTTTTATAAGATAAAGCCGCCAGTTCAGATACTCTCCTGGCGGACGCCAGGGCCAGTAACATAGTCACTTTCCATGTGAGATATTTCAAATCCACATTTTTTAGTGGTTCAAACCAATGGGATTTGAGGAAATCTAAAACTACATTTAGATCCCACGGTGCCACCGGAGGCACCACAGGAGGCTGTATATGCAGTACTCCTTTGACAAAAGTCTGGACCTCAGGAACTGAGGCCAATTCTTTTTGGAAGAATATTGACAGGGCCGAAATTTGAACCTTAATAGATCCCAATTTGAGACCCATAGACAATCCTGATTGCAGGAAATGTAGGAAAAGACCCAGTTGAAATTCCTCCGTCGGAGCACTCCGATCCTCGCACCACGCAACATATTTCCGCCAAATGCGGTGATAATGCTTCGCGGTGACTTCCTTTCTTGCCTTAATCAAGGTAGGAATGACTTCTTCTGGAATGCCTTTTCCTTTTAGGATCTGGCGTTCAACCGCCATGCCGTCAAACGCAGCCGCGGTAAGTCTTGGAATAGACACGGTCCCTGCTGAAGCAGGTCCTGTCTTAGAGGTAGAGGCCACGGATCGTCCGTGACCATCTCTTGAAGTTCTGGGTACCAAGACCTTCTTGGCCAATCCGGAGCCACTAGTATCGTTCTTACTCCGCTTTGCCGTATGATTCTCAATACCTTTGGTATGAGAGGCAGAGGAGGAAACACATACACCGACTGGTACACCCAAGGTGTTACCAGCGCGTCCACAGCTATTGCCTGCGGATCTCTTGACCTGGCGCAATACCTGTCCAGTTTTTTGTTGAGGCGAGACGCCATCATGTCCACCATTGGTCTTTCCCAACGGTTTATTAGCATGTGGAAAACTTCTGGATGAAGTCCCCACTCTCCCGGGTGAAGATCGTGTCTGCTGAGGAAGTCTGCTTCCCAGTTGTCCACTCCCGGGATGAACACTGCTGACAGTGCTATCACGTGATTCTCCGCCCAGCGAAGGATCCTGGCAGCTTCTGCCATTGCACTCCTGCTTCTTGTGCCGCCCTGTCTGTTTACATGGGCGACTGCTGTGATGTTGTCCGACTGGATCAACACCGGTCTTCCTTGAAGCAGAGGTTCCGCCTGGCTTAGAGCATTGTAGATTGCTCTTAGTTCCAGAATGTTTATGTGAAGAGACTTTTCCAGGCTCGACCACACTCCCTGGAAGTTTCTTCCTTGTGTGACTGCTCCCCAGCCTCTCAGGCTGGCGTCCGTGGTCACCAGGATCCAATCCTGTATGCCGAATCTGCGGCCCTCCAATAGATGAGCCCTCTGCAACCACCACAGAAGAGATACCCTTGTCCTTGGAGACAGGGTTATCCGCAGGTGCATCTGAAGATGCGTGCATTGATGTACAGACACCTTTCCTGGTTTTAGGAGATTCCTGACCAGGTCGGATAACTCCTTGGCTTTTTCCTCGGGAAGAAAAACCTTTTTCTGAACCGTGTCCAGAATCATCCCTAGGAACAGCAGACGAGTTGTCGGCATTAATTGGGATTTTGGAATATTCAGAATCCATCCGTGCTGCTTTAGCACCTCTTGAGATATTGCTAATCCCATCTCTAGCTGTTCTCTGGACCTTGCCCTTATTAGGAGATCGTCCAAGTATGGGATAATTAATACGCCTTTTCTTCGAAGAAGAATCATCATCTCGGCCATTACCTTTGTAAAGACCCGAGGTGCCGTGGACAAACCAAACGGCAGCGTCTGAAACTGATAGTGACAGTTTTGTACAACGAACCTGAGGTACCCCTGGTGTGAGGGGTAAATTGGAACGTGGAGATACGCATCCTTGATGTCCAAGGATACCATAAAGTCCCCTTCTTCCAGGTTCGCTATCACTGCTCTGAGTGACTCCATCTTGAACTTGAACTTCTTTATGTACAGGTTCAAGGACTTCAGATTTAGAATAGGCCTTACCGAGCCATCCGGCTTCGGTACCACAAATAGAGTGGAATAATACCCCTTCCCTTGTTGTAGAAGAGGTACCTTGACTATCACCTGCTGAGAGTACAGCTTGTGAATGGCTTCCAAAACCGTCTCCCTTTCGGAAGGGGACGTTGGTAAAGCAGACTTCAGGAAACGGCGAGGTGGATCTGTCTCTAATTCCAACCTGTACCCCTGAGATATTATCTGCAGGATCCAGGGATCTACCTGCGAGTGAGCCCACTGCGCGCTGTAATTTTTGAGACGACCTCCCACCGTCCCCGAGTCCGCTTGAGAAGCCCCAGCGTCATGCTGAGGCTTTTGTAGAAGCCGGGGAGGGCTTCTGTTCCTGGGAAGGAGCTGCGTGTTGCTGTCTCTTCCCTCGACCTCTGCCTCGTGGCAGATATGAATAACCCTTTGCTCTCTTATTTTTAAAGGAACGAAAGGGCTGCGGTTGAAAAGTCGGTGCCTTTTTCTGTTGGGGAGTGACTTGAGGTAGAAAGGTGGATTTCCCGGCTGTAGCCGTGGCCACCAAATCTGATAGACCGACTCCAAATAACTCCTCCCCTTTATACGGCAAAACTTCCATATGCCGTTTTGAATCCGCATCGCCTGTCCACTGTCGCGTCCATAAAGCTCTTCTGGCCGAAATGGACATAGCACTTACCCGTGATGCCAGTGTGCAGATATCCCTCTGTGCATCACGCATATAAAGAAATGCATCCTTTATTTGTTCTAACGACAGTAAAATATTGTCCCTGTCCAGGGTATCAATATTTTCAATCAGGGACTCTGACCAAGCTACTCCAGCACTGCACATCCAGGCTGTCGCTATAGCTGGTCGTAGTATAACACCTGCATGTGTGTATATACTTTTTTGGATATTTTCCATCCTCCTATCTGATGGATCTTTAAGTGCGGCCGTCTCAGGAGAAGGTAACGCCACTTGTTTTGATAAGCGTGTTAGCGCCTTGTCCACCCTAGGAGGTGTTTCCCAGCGCTCCCTAACCTCTGGCGGGAAAGGGTATAATGCCAATAATTTCTTTGAAATTATCAGCTTTTTATCAGGGGCAACCCACGCTTCATCACACACGTCATTTAATTCTTCTGATTCAGGAAAAACTATAGGTAGTTTTTTCACACCCCACATAATACCCTGTTTAGTGGTACCTGTAGTATCAGCTAAATGTAACGCCTCCTTCATTGCCAAAATCATATAACGTGTGGCCCTACTGGAAAATACGGTTGATTCGTCACCGTCACCACTGGAATCAGTGCCTGTGTCTGGGTCTGTGTCGACCGACTGAGGCAAAGGGCGTTTTACAGCCCCTGACGGTGTTTGAGGCGCCTGGACAGGCACTAATTGATTGTCCGGCCGCCTCATGTCGTCAAACGACTGCTTTAGCGTGTTGACACTATCCCGTAATTCCATAAATAAAGGCATCCATTCTGGTGTCGACCCCCTAGGAGGTGACATCCCCATATTTGGCAATTGCTCCGCCTCCACACCAATATCGTCCTCATACATGTCGACACACACGTACCGACACACAGCAGACACACAGGGAATGCTCTAAACGAAGACAGGACCCACTAGCCCTTTGGGGAGACAGAGGGAGAGTCTGCCAGCACACATCAAAAAGCGCTATATATGACAGGGATAGCCTTATAATAAGTGCTCCCTTATAGCTGCTTTATATATATCAAGATATTGCCATTAAATTTGCCCCCCCTCTCTGTTTTACCCTGTTTCTGTAGTGCAGTGCAGGGGAGAGACCTGGGAGCCGTCCTGACCAGCGGAGCTGTGAGAGGAAATGGCGCCGTGTGCTGAGGAGATAGGCCCCGCCCCTTTTTCGGCGGGCTCGTCTCCCGCTATTTTGTGAATACAGGCAGGGGTTAAATATCTCCATATAGCCTCTGGGGGCTATATGTGAGGTATTTTTAGCCTTTATATAGGTTTACATTTGCCTCCCAGGGCGCCCCCCCCCCCCAGCGCCCTGCACCCTCAGTGACTGCGTGTGAAGTGTGCTGAGAGGAAAATGGCGCACAGCTGCAGTGCTGTGCGCTACCTTTAGAAGACTGCAGGAGTCTTCTGCCGCCGATTCTGGACCTCTTCTTACTTCAGCATCTGCAAGGGGGCCGGCGGCGCGGCTCCGGTGACCATCCAGGCTGTACCTGTGATCGTCCCTCTGGAGCTGATGTCCAGTAGCCAAGAAGCCAATCCATCCTGCACGCAGGTGAGTTCACTTCTTCTCCCCTCTGTCCCTCGTTGCAGTGATCCTGTTGCCAGCAGGAATCACTGTAAAATAAAAAACCTAAGCTAAACTTTCTCTAAGCAGCTCTTTATGAGAGCCACCTAGAATTGCACCCTTCTCGGCCGGGCACAAAAATCTAACTGGAGTCTGGAGGAGGGTCATAGGGGGAGGAGCCATTGCACACCACCTGATCTGGAAAAGCTTTACTTTTTGTGCCCTGTCTCCTGCGGAGCCGCTATTCCCCATGGTCCTTTCAGGAACCCCAGCATCCACTAGGACGATAGAGAAATACGATTTTACTAACCGGTAAATCTATTTCTCGTAGTCCGTAGAGGATGCTGTGCGCCCGTCCCAAGTGTGGACTTCTTCTGCAATACTTGTATATAGTTATTGCTTCAATAAGGGTTACGTTATAGTTGCATCGGTCTTGCACTGATGATATGCTGTTTTCATACTGTTAGCTGGGTAGTTATCACAAGTTATACAGTGTGATTGGTGTGGCTGGTATGAATCTTGCCCTTGGATTAACAAAATCCTTTCCTTGTACTGTCCATCTCCTCTGGGCACAGTTTCTCTAACTGAGGTCTGGAGGAGGGGCATAGAGGGAGGAGCCAGTGCACACCAGGAACTAAATTCTTTCTTAAAGTGCCCATGTCTCCTGCGGAGCCCGTCTATCCCCTTGGTCCTTACAGAGTCCCCAGCATCCTCTACGGACTACGAGAAATAGATTTACCGGTAAGTAAAATCTTATTTTTTCTTAGCAAACTAGGGAAAATGCCGTCTCTCCCAAACGTCTTGGATCTCCCGTGTTTTGGATCTGAAACCAATTATTTGCGGTTCAAAACGCGTGAGAGCCGAGATTTCCGGAAAGCCACCGTCTTGTCTCGTTTTCAGATCAAAACTTGGAGGTCAAAAGCGATCAGCTCATCTCTAATTATTATTATTAAACAATATAACTCCAAAGGCTGAATAGGACAGATAACAGGGGCAGGGCAGCTAGCCGAGGCTAGCAGAAGTCCTGGGTGGGAATCTTTGCAGTCCTCGGAGTTCCTGACCCCAATGTAGGGGAAAGTAATCAGCATTCAAGTCTCTGAAGGGGAGAAGGTGATGAGAGTAATGGTGATGTGTGCTAGGAAAGGGCAAGAGGGTGGAGGGCCCTGCCCATGAGAACTTACATATTAAGGGGATGGGGTGAACTGGGAGGGGTACAGAAAAAAAAAGTATTGCGTTATGAGGGGGGTTGATACTCTAATAGGGTGCAAAATCCTGTATACGAGTATGGGAGCAGGGTGGAAGAGAAGCTCTGGTCGGAGTGTGGACAGAGATGAGGTCCGAGAGGAAGGGAAGGGTGGAGCGGCTTCAGGCTTAGGTGAGTAGTGTGAACTGGATTCTGAGCCAGTGAGGAAAGTAAGACGGCAGCACTGAGAATTGATTTAATATCGGAGAGTAACCAATCATATAGCTATCCTTTATATAGTACATGGGTAGGCAACCTGCCACGCTCCCGGTGCTATGGCACTACACATCCATGCAATCCCTGCCACAGTTTTAGCATGCCCTAACAGCAAAAGTGGCAGTGCATGCTGGGATGTATAGTGTCACAGATTGCCTATCTCTGGAAGGACCCATTGCACTCTGACCTTTGGCTCAGAGGGGATTACGGTCTGGTGGTACAACGTGAGCCACAATGATTTTCCTTTGGGTAGTGCAGTGGGTTAAGGGCTAACGGTTCTATTAGAGAGTATAGAGTAAGACCCTCGTGGACCGTGAGCATGGGTCTGACAAGTAGCGATCCAGACGTATAACAGGATGTTGTAAATTCGGGAGAGTATTGCTGAGGTTCTAGGTCTGATTTTCTGTCCTACTTTATTGCAGGTGGAAGGCAAAAACTCCATTATCAGTACATTCAGGCAGCTGATGTTGGAGGAAGGCCCCTGGGGCCTGACGAAAGGCCTCTCTGCCCGCATTATCTCGGCCACCCCCTCCACCATCGTAATAGTGGTGGGATATGAGACTCTGAAGAAGATGAGCTTACGTCCAGAGCTGGTGGACTCCAGACACTGGTGACTGCTTTTATACAACCGTGGTACTTGTTTTTTGTAATTTTTGGGTGACGCACCCATGGGAGGAGGAGCTGCGCCAGAAGACTGCTTTCATGCAACCTGAAGACTCAGATTCCACTGGATTTTACACAATTGTGTATATATATTGTGTCATGTGCACAGATGTTGATGGGATATTGTATTGTACAGTCGCCATTTTTGTTCCGTCAACAAGAAAAACCACTGCTGCTACGCTGAACTGGGGTGTGTAGGGTGGGCCCATAAGGGGTTAAACCACCCAGAATTCCTCACAATTAACGGCCGATGCCCCTTTGGGAGTTTTCCTGGTAATTGTGGCGGATGCCCACACCTCCCTCCCCCATTATCCCGGGGAAATATGGGACTTTATTGGCCTGATTATTTTTTTATTCTTTATTTAAAAGAAGAAAAAAAGGGTCTTGAACTTTTTAGAAAGAACTCTATAGATTTTTATACAAAGCTCTATTCAAGTTTTATTTAATGTCATTGCCAAATGTGGGGGAGTTTACACGTGAAGGAAGTCACTGTGTAACGGTTTCCTTAATTGGCCCTAAATGAATGCTAACGGTTTCTACTATGCTGGCGGATCTGGGGTAATTAGTTATGTTTTGTTTTTGTTGTTTTCAATGATTTGTCCGTCCAGAAAGCATTCGGTTATCTACAGGTTAGTAAACTCCAGGTCAGTCCAGATGCAGGCCTGTTTCTGAGATGACCTGTTCATATCCGTGAGGTGATTCCTGTGTGAATCTAACACAACGGGGGCGGATTTAATTTAAAAAAAAAAAAGTTGACCGAGTTGCCCATAGCAACCAACCCTATAGCTATCCTTTATCTAGCACAGGACTGGCCAACCCGTGGCTCTCCAGCTGCTGTGAAACTACAGATGCCAGCATGCTCTGCCACGGTTGTGGCATTTCCTAATGGCAAACTGGCAAGGCATGCTGGGACGTGTAGTTTCACAACAACTGGAGAGCCACAGGTTGGCCAAGCCTGATCTAGTACATTCCAGAAAATGGTAGCTGGAATCTGATTGGTCGGTTGCTGTGGGCACCACCTTAATGTTACAATAAGGAGGTGTTCTCTGTAGTAACCGATTGGATCCTAGCTGTCCTTTATCCAGTACACACTGCGTAATGATAGTTAGAATCTGGTTGCTATGGGTTACCTCCATGGAACGTACAATTCTAATAATGATTGTGTATTAGTGTGTCCACTCTACTGTGGGCTGTATGGAGACAGAGACTCCAGAGATCGGTGTATTGTGACAGTGCCCCCATCACCCCAAAACAAACATGTAGCGAGATGGAACCATTACTGCTGAATTTTAAAGGATTAACCCGTTGTTCTCCATCCCGTTTATAAACACAGATGATATTAACATTTTAACATACGTTGTGTTTCCTGCAATAAACCCTCTTCCCCGTGTGCCATCTGACTGTTCAATTGAGAATGATAGAAATGATGTAGTATGACCTATTCTTGCCTAATATATAACCGCGACCCCTCTGCCTCCAGATGTCTTGTCCCGGTGACCGTATTACATAGACAAGTCATGTGACATGCGCATCAGGCGACATACGCACTGGCGTTTGCTATTTCAGATTCATGGCATTGGGGTCACAAGGTACTCCCGTGGAGACGGTTGTCAGATTTCACTTGAAATGGAACTAGTAGCGCTGAAAGGAAAATGGAAGAATGCAAGGATAAAGAGTCGCTGCAAATGGTTTTTATTTCCACAGTGGCATAAGAGGCCGGGAAGTTGTAGAGGGAACGTTAATGCCTCTGCAGGATTGGAATGTAGCTGCAGATTTTACAGAGGTTTGGCCAAAGGTTGTGTTTGGATTGTGCAATTGTCATAGGTGCAAATATTCTTGTAAATACTGATGTCTCTCCTCTCCGAGTTACTATAGCCTGCGTACAGAACGCATCTATGTACACATGGGTGTGATCTGTAATGTGAGGCGGCAGTGGTAGAGGCCAGCGCTATGGTGAAAGTCTGCGCTGTGCTTGGTGTCCGTATTATGCTTTGCTTTGTGGGTATTGTTGCAGAGAGAACTGGACAATGTGCAGATACTGAAATGATTATAATACTGGGGGGGGGGGGGGGGGGGGGAGACATTCGCCACCAACTGCTGTAGTCTTGTGTCATTTGCTAATGCAAATTAGACAATCATGTAGCATGGTCTCTGTGCGTAAAATCGGGCATGGTCAAGAGGTTTAGTTATCGTTACATGCAACGTGGAATGACTGTTGGTGCAGACATGGGGGGTTGAGTATCTCAGAAACTGCCGATGACGTGGAATAGCCACATCCCACAGTCTCTTGATGTAACCGAGAATGGCGCACAAAACATCAACAGCTAGGGCCTGATTCTGAGCTGTACGCAAACCTGATGGTGTGTGAACATCTACGATTGTGGGTGCCTGTGCGCGGTGTGTCCCCAAGCTGCAGCATAATTCACGTGCTGCAGCAGTGTGGGGGCGGTGACGGGGACACAAGATTGGAAACGCGTCTCCTTGTTTGCAGAATCTTGTGCCTAATCCTCCACTCATTGCACAGTGCCCACATTTCACAGCCCCTTGTATGCATGCCACAAATCATTCAGGCTGTTCCAGGGGGCAAAGGGGGTCTTACCGAGTAACAGACAGGAGCAGTGAGTGGGAGATGCCCCCAGTGCAGGATCTCCGTACGGATACACTACACCTGTAACACCAGCCTTAGCTTGATATGTTTTACTCTTGGAATATCATTACTGCATCTGTGATCTGCCTACAGCTAGTATAATTTAGTACAGTCAGCATCTGGTACGCCGCCTGCAGTACGACTCTCTTGTCGTCGGAAACCGGGAAACCCGTGGTGAGGAAACACTGAGGGGGTTGGACTACAAAATCAAGTATGTAACCGCAAGTGATGAGAAACCTAACCCAAGCATACCCAAGCCTCCCAGAAAAACCACAGACATGCGCCCACCCTGGGATCTCCCAGGTGGGAGGGAGGCCCGACCGGCGGTGGGTCCTACAATCAGACTGGACCGAGGTCGTTGACCCCTTACTTTGAGATCCCCTGGTGACGGAGGTACCGCCCCTGTCATGGACTCGAAACCTGGAAGGGGCATGGAAGGATCGAAAGGAAGGACCGTCTTGGAGCTGGAGCAGCAGTAGGGGAAAGAAAAGTGGACTTACCCTCAATGGCCTGAGAAATCCAGGCAGGAAGATCCTTCCCGACTAGGCCCGTAAAGGACAACGCCTCTGCTGCCCACTAAGATTCAATATCCGCCAGTCCCTGTCGTAGCCCTAAAGGTCCTCGGGTTAGGACAGCCCAAGCGGAAATTCAGGCTGCGAGGATACAGACGTCCTTGGAGACCTCAAAAAAGAATAGAAAGCAGATTCGTGAATATGATCTGCCAAAGGTATCAGCTGATCGTGATGCAAACCGTCCTGTAACCCAGAGGGACAATTGCTCCTCCACAACATACCAGCGCCGGACAAAGCAGAACCCCCGCTGCCGCCTATTTCTCTTCAGACGGCACCACCAGCAAGGTTGCACCAGGAGCCGGCAGCTTCTTGGACCGGCCGTATATCGAGGGGTATACAAGTGGAGAGCTCTCATATAGTTTCCTGCTATCTGTGGGGAAAGGATAGGAAAACAAACATTGGGGTAAATTTACTAAGACGGGAGTTCTGTTTAAGGTGGGATGTTGCCCATAGCAACCAATCAGATTCTACTTCTCATTTATCAAGCACCTTCTAGAAGATAATACCTGGAATCTGATTGGTTGCTATGAGCAACATCCCATCTTAAATAGAACTCCCATCTTAGTAAATTTACCCCATTGTCTGATACCTGTAATCGTGCATCCCGATGTCCCCTGGACCAGAGTACATCTACTGTAAAAGTCGCTGTCATTACTTCATTGGTGCCGAACCCCGAGGAATGTGAAGTGTCTAGGTCCGACTCTTACCTGCAGCACCAGACGAACTGATGTCAAAAGCGCCTCGATACCCTGAGACACTGGTTCAGACTCCACCGAAAATCGATGTCATCAGTATCCTGGACATCTATCGCCTCCTCCAATAGAGGCCTCTCATCCGCAGAGTCGTGTAACATGGAGGTTAGCAAGCTCCTTACAGAAACCAGGAGAGGAGAAATGACGGACGGGGTCTCTGGGTAACAGTGACATTACCTGCATAAGCCGAGCTGTTCAAACCGGAGCGTCCTGCAGCTGCGTTGAGGGCTGAGCAGATGGCTCCACCACACAATCCACACATGGCCAGGTCTATTCTAGTGTGTACCCACCCTGAGACCAGTCACTGAGGGCCAAATGTGTCAAGCAGTGTAATGAGTGGACAAGTGTTGAGTTGCCCATAGCAACCAATCATGAGTGAGGCATAGTTGCCTACTTTGCTGCTCCCTCCCCTGGGAGGTAGCAGTGTGGTGTGAAGGTGGGCTGTCCAGGGCTTGGCCGGCAGGAAGACGGGTTGGCCAGAGGCCTGCCATCACGAGCGTGTCATCGTGACTCCGCCCCCGCTATACAGTACTGTGAGAACAAGCACCGTATAGCAAGGGTGGAGCTGATCCAGTGGAGGAGAGATGTTTGCACAAGGGCTTCGACCTCTTGATGCCCAATTCATCAGGGAGAAGTTTCATAATGTAAGATAAGCGAGACACAGAAGAGTCTGTCACAGGTGTAGCCTCCCTGGTAGGAGTAGAATACCCAATCACTGCCACACGCACACAGCAAATCCAGGGAGAATGAAGCCAAATTTCCTGTCATTTGCTTAAAAGAAATTGCTGTGCTGGACATGAGCCTGAGCCTAGACGTAACACATTGCCCACTGACGAAACGGCTGTTTTTCTTTTCTTCATATGAGGGTGTCTCTGCCTCAAAATGACTCTAACGCCGGGTACACACTACAACAAAATTGATCATTGGCGCCGGGGTGAGAGGCCAGTCGGCCGTATACACTGAACCATCGCCAGATTAAACGTACACGTGGACGCCCGGCATACCGACACATTACACTGTACGGTATGAGCCACATTCACGTTACACCGCACAGTATGAGCCACATTCACATTACACAGCACAGTATGAGCCACATTCACATTACACCGCACAGTATGAGCCACATTCACATTACACAGCACGGTATGAGCTACATACACATTACACCACACAGTATGAGCCGCATTCACATTACACAGCACAGTATGAGCCACATTCACGTTACACCGCACAGTATGAGCCACATTCACATTACACAGCACAGTATGAGCCACATTCACATTACACCGCACGGTATGAGCCACATTCACATTACACCGCACGGTATGAGCCACATTCACATTACACCGCACGGTATGAGCCACATTCACATTACACCGCACGGTATGAGCCACATTCACATTACACAGCACGGTATGAGCCACATTCACATTACACAGCACGGTATGAGCCACATTCACATTACACCGCACGGTATGAGCCACATTCACATTACACCGCACGGTATGAGCCACATTCACATTACACCGCACGGTATGAGCCACATTCACATTACACCGCACGGTATGAGCCACATTCACATTACACCGCACGGTATGAGCCCCATTCACATTACACCGCACGGTATGATCCACATACACATTACACCGCACGGTATGAGCCACATTCACATTACACCGCACGGTATGAGCCCCATTCACATTACACCGCACGGTATGAGCCCCATTCACATTACATCACTCACAGTGACAGGCAGTGGTGGTCACAATGCCAACGTCTGAATCCCAACTGGCGGTGAAATGCTGCCACCGCCGGAATACCGGCGCAACAGGCTTTCTCTATCGTCCTAGTGGATGCTGGGGTTCCTGAAAGGACCATGGGGAATAGCGGCTCCGCAGGAGACAGGGCACAAAAGTAAAGCTTTTCCGATCAGGTGGTGTGCACTGGCTCCTCCCCCTATGACCCTCCTCCAGACTCCAGTTAGATTTTTGTGCCCGGCCGAGAAGGGTGCAATTCTAGGTGGCTCTCCTAAAGAGCTGCTTAGAGAAAGTTTAGCTTAGGTTTTTTATTTTACAGTGAGTCCTGCTGGCAACAGGATCACTGCAACGAGGGACTGAGGGGAGAAGAAGTGAACTCACCTGCGTGCAGGATGGATTGGCTTCTTGGCTACTGGACATCAGCTCCAGAGGGACGATCACAGGTACAGCCTGGATGGTCACCGGAGCCGCGCCGCCGGCCCCCTTGCAGATGCTGAAGTTAGAAGAGGTCCAGAATCGGCGGCTGAAGACTCTGACAGTCTTCTAAAGGTAGCGCACAGCACTGCAGCTGTGCGCCATTTTCCTCTCAGCACACTTCACACGCTGTCACTGAGGGTGCAGGGCGCTGGGGGGGGGCGCCCTGGGAGGCAAATGTAAACCTATATACTGGCTAAAAATACCTCACATATAGCCCCCAGAGGCTATATGGAGATATTTAACCCCTGTCAAACTTCACTAAAGAGCGGGAGACGAGCCCGCCGGAAAAGGGGCGGGGCCTATCTCCTCAGCACACAGCGCCATTTTTTCTCTCACAGAAAGGCTGGAGAGAAGGCTCCCAGGCTCTCCCCTGCACTGCACTACAGAAACAGGGTTTAAACAGAGAGGGGGGCACTACTTGGCGATATAAATATATATATAAAGATGCTATTAGGGAGAAACACTTATATAAGGTTGTCCCTATGTAATTATAGCGTTTTTTGGTGTGTGCTGGCAAACTCTCCCTCTGTCTCTCCAAAGGGCTAGTGGGGTCCTGTCCTCTGTCAGAGCATTCCAGGTGTGTGTGCTGTGTGTCGGTACGTGTGTGTCGACATGTATGAGGACGATGTTGGAGGAGGCGGAGAAATTGCCTGTAATGGTGATGTCACTCTCTAGGGAGTCGACACCGGAATGGATGGCTTATTTAGGGAATTACGTGAAAATGTCAACACGCTGCAAGGTCGGTTGACGACATGAGACGGCCGACAAACAATTAGTACCGGTCCAGGCGTCTCAGAAACACCGTCAGGGGTTTTTAAAAAAACGCCCGTTTACCTCAGTCGGTCGACACAGACACAGACACGGACACTGAATCCAGTGTCGACGGTGAATAAACAAACGTATTCCTCATTAGGGCCACACGTTAAGGGCAATGAAGGAGGTGTTACATATTTCTGATACTACAAGTACCACAAAAAAGGGTATTATGTGGGAGTGAAAAAACTACCTGTAGTTTTTCCTGAATCAGATAAAATAAAATGAAGTGTGTGATGATGCGTGGGTTTACCCCGATAGCAAATATTGGCGTTATACCCTTTACCGCCAGAAGTTAGGGCGCGTTGGGAAACACCCCTTAGGGTGGATAAGGCGCTCACACGCTTATCAAGTGGCGTTACCGTCTCCAGATACGGCCGCCCTCAAGGAGCCAGCTGATAGGCAGCTGGAAAAATATCCTAAAAAGTATATACACACATACGGTGGTTATACTGCGACCAGCGATCGCCATCAGCCTGGAGATGCAGTGCTGGGTTGGCTTGGTCGAATTCCCTGACTAAAAATATTTTATTGATATAGAGCATTTAATAGGATGCATTCTATATATATGTATGCGAGATGCACAGAGGGATATTTGCACTCTGGCATCAAGGTAAGTGCGTTGTCCATATCTCCCAGAAGATGTCATGGACACGACAGTGGTCAGGTGATACAGATCCCATACGGCACATGGAAGTATTGCCGTATAAAGGGAAGGAGTTATTTGGGGTCGGTCCATCGGACCTGGGGGCCACGGCTACAGCTGGGGAATCCAACCTTTTTACCCCAAGTTACATCTCAGCAGAAAAAGACACTGTCGTTTCAGCCTCAATCCTTCCGTTTCCCATGTGGGCAAGCGGGCAAAAGGCCAGTCATATCTGCCCAGACATAGAGGAAAGGGAAGTAGACTGCAGCAGGCAGCCCCTTCCCAGGAAAAGAAGCCCTCCACCGCGTCTGCCAAGTCCTCAGCGTGACGCTGGGGCCGTGCAAGCGGACTCAGGTGAGGTGGGGGGGTAGTCTCAAGAGTCTCAGCGCGCAGTGGGATCACTCGCAAGTTGACCCCTAGATCGTACAAGTATTATCCCAGGGGTACAGATTGGAGAGTCGAGACATTTTTTCCTCGCAGGTTCCTGAAGCCTGCTTTACCAACGGCTCCCTCCGACAGGGAGGCAGTATTGGGAAAAAATTCACAAGCTGTATTTCCAGCAGGTGATAATCAAAGTACCCCTCCTACAACAAGGAAAAGGGTATTAGTCTTCCACACTATATTGTGGTACTGAAGCCAGGCGGCTTGGTGAGACATAGTCTAAATCTGAAATCTTTGAACACTTACATAAAAAGGTTCAAATCAAGATGGAGTCACTCAGAGCAGTGATAGAGAACCGAAAAAAAGGGGACTATATGGTGTCCCTGGACATCAAGGATTACCTCTATGTCCAAATTTGCCCTTCTCAACAAGGGTACCTCTGGTTCGTGATACAGAACTGTCAATATCAGTTTCAGACGCTGCCGTTGAATTATCCACGGCACCCCGGGCCTTTACCAAGGTAATGGCCGAAAAGATGATTCTTAAAAGAAGAAAGGCATCTTAATTATCCCTTACTTGGACGATATCCTGAAAGGGGCAAGTTTCCAGAGAACAGTTGGAGGTCGGAAAAGAACTATCTAAAGTAGTTCTACGACAGCACGAGTGGATTCTAAATATTCCAAAAATCGCAGCTGTTTTCCGATGATACGTCTGCTGTTCCTAGGAATGATTCTGGGCATAGTCCAGAAAGAGGTATTTCTCCTGGAGGGGAAAGCCAGGGAGTTATCCGACCTAGTCAGAAACCTCCTAAAACCAGGCCAAGTATCAGTGCATCAATGCACAGGAGTCCTGGGAAAAATGGTGGCTTCTTACGAAGCGATTCCATTCGGCAGATCTCACGCAAAAAACTTTTCAGGGGGATTTGCGGGACGAATGGTCCGGATCGCATCTTCAGATGCATCAGCGGATAACCCTGTCTCCAAGGACAAGGGTGTCTCTTCTGTGGGGGCTGCAGAGTGCTCATCTTCTAGAGGGCAGCACATTCAGCATTCAGGACTGTGTTCTGGTGACCACGGATGCCAGTCTGAGAGGCTGGGGAACAGTCACACAGGGAAGAAATTTCCAAGGAAGTGTGGTCAAGTCTGGAGATTTCTCTCCACATGAATATACTGGAGCTAAGGGCAATTTACGATGCTCTGAGCCTAGGAAGACCTCTGCTTCAAAGTCAACCGGTGCTGATCCAGTAGGACATCATCATGGCAGTCGCCCACGTAAACAGACGGGGCGGCACAAGAAGCAGGAGGGCAATGACAGCAAGGATTCTTCGCTGGGCGAAAAATCATGTGATAACACTGTCAGCAGTGTTCATTCCGGGAGTGGACAACTAGGAAGATTTCCTCAGCATGAATGAATTCCACCCGGAAAAGTGGGAACTTCATCTGGAAGTTTCCACATGTTTGTAAACCGTTGGGAAAGACCAAAGGTGGTTATGATGGCGTCCCACATGAAGCGCCAGGTCTAGAGACCCTCAGGCAATAGCTGGGACGCTCTGGTAACACCGTGGGTGTACCAGTCGGTGTATGTGTTCCCTCCTCTGCTTTTCATACCCAGTGTATGGAGAATGATAGGAAGGAGAGGAGTAAGAACTATACTCGTGGCTCCGGTTTGGCCAAGAAGAACTTGGTACCCGGAACTTCAAGAGATACTAGAAAGGATCTTGATTCAGCAAGAATCATGTCTGTTCCATGACTTACCGCAGCCGCGTTGACGGGTGAACGCCGGATCCTAAGGGAAAAAGGCATTCCGGAAGAGGTCATCCCTACCCTGGTCAGAGCCAGGAAGGAGGTGACCGCACAACATTATCACTGCTTAGGTGAAAATGTGTTCCATGGTGTGAGGCCAGGAAGGCTCCACGGAAGAATTTCAACTAGGTTAATTCCTACATTTCCTGCAAACAGGAGTGTATATGGGTCTCAAATTGGGGTCCATTAAGGTTCAAATTTCGACCGGTCGATTTTCTTCCAGAAAGAAATTGGCTTCAGTTCCTGAAGTCCAGAAGTTGTTAAGGGAGTACTGCATATACAACCCCCTTTTGATGTCTCCAGTGGCACTGGGCGATCTCAACGTAGTTTGGGATTCCTAAAATCACATTGGTTTAAACAACTCAAATCTGTGGATTTGATATATCTCACATGGAAAGCGACCATGCTGTTGGTCCTGGCCTCGGCCAGGCGAGTGTCAGAATTGGCGGCTTTATCTCACAAAGCCATATCTGATTGTCCATTCGGACAGAGCAAAGCTGTGGACTCGTCCCCAGTTTCTCCCTGAGGTGGTGTCAGCGTTTCACCTGAACCAGCTTATTGTGGTACCTGCGGCTACTAGGGACTTGGAGGACTCCAAGTTGCTGGATGTTGTCAGGGCCCTGAAAATATAGTTTCCAGGTCGGCTGGAGTCAGGAAATCTGACTTGCTGTTTGTCCTGTATGCACCCAGCAAGCTGGGTGCTCCTGCTTCTAAGCAGACTATTGCTCGTTGGATTTGTAGTACAATTCAGCTTGCACTTTCTGTGGCAGGCTTGCCACAGCAAAAAAATATGTAAATGCCCATTCCACAAGGAAGGTGGGCTCATCTTGGGCGGCTGCCCGAGGGGTCTCGGCATTACAACTCTGCCGAGCTGCTACGTGGTCGGGGGAGAACACGTTTGTAAAATTCTACAAATTTGATACCCTGGCAAAAAGAGGACCTGGAGTTCTCTCATTCGGTGCTGCAGAGTCATCCGCACTCTCCCGCCCGTTTGGGAGCTTTGGTATAATCCCCATGGTCCTTTCAGGAACCCCAGCATCCACTAGGACGATAGAGAAAATAAGAATTTACTTACCGATAATTCTATTTCTCGGAGTCCGTAGTGGATGCTGGGCGCCCATCCCAAGTGCGGATTATTCTGCAATACTTGTACATAGTTATTGTTACAAAAATCGGGTTATTGTTGTAGGAAGCCGTCTTTCAGAGGCTCCTTTTGTTATCATACTGTTAACTGGGTTTAGATCACAAGTTGTACGGTGTGATTGGTGTGGCTGGTATGAGTCTTACCCGGGATTCAAAATTCCTCCCTTATTGTGTACGCTCGTCCGGGCACAGTACCTAACTGGAGTCTGGAGGAGGGTCATAGGGGGAGGAGCCAGTGCACACCACCTGATCGGAAAAGCTTTACTTTTGTGCCCTGTCTCCTGCGGAGCCGCTATTCCCCATGGTCCTTTCAGGAACCCCAGCATCCACTACGGACTCCGAGAAATAGAATTATCGGTAAGTAAATTCTTATTTTTTCTCACTCTGTGGGTGTCCACGACATCCATCGAGGGAGAATATAACCTGTGGCAAGCACAGTGAGCCCACAAGGGGTTTCTAGTGCTCGCCTCGCTGCCGGTATCTTGACAGCTGGCATCCCTGCCACCGGTAAAGCATAAGGAAAGCGCCTTGAGTCTTATTGGAGAAAGAGCGCTATATAAATAAAATTATTATTATTACAAGTATTCCCTGCTGAACAACTGCTGGCTGATTCATTAAGTGAATGAATTTGTCGTCCTCTGGTTCTGTCCTAAGCGGAACTCTGTATGCTGCTCTTCCACAGTGTCGTTGGCGTGGCACATGAGGGTAGGCGTGACATCACGTCACATCCCGCATTTGGAGGCGGAGCAGGGAGGATTACCTGCACCCGTGAATAACCCTGGCACTGCAGCCAGTAATACAGCAGCGCTGACTGGCAGGGTAAGCGCCCTCCTCGCCCAGTGGGGCTCTCTTATGTTCTGCAGACAATGGGGCTGATGCAGGATATCAGGAATAGTGACAGAGACTTTGCTGAGCTGTGTCACTGGAGCTGCAGGGATTCTGACTGGCAGAGCAGCCTCAGCAGGACCAGGCCAGCCAGCGCTGGAGACACGCTTCCCCTCTGCGCAGGCGCAATACTACTAGGGTAGAAACGATCGATGGTATGCAATAGCATAATTGTGTACCATCGATGGAGCACAACCCGATGGCCATCCCTACCTAGCCTTCCTCCAAGCCTCCGCCTCCACATAGGTCATTGGGCCTATACACCCAATCAGAGGCAGGGACGTATGATAGATGGACCGAGCGACCTATATAAATGCTGCATCCACAGGCGGGAAAAACTGAACTGGGCGTGGCCTGTAGCAGTGGCCGGACAAGATGGAAACTGAGGAGAAAGAATCCTCCCCGGCCGCTGCGGGCCCTTCAGGCCCGGCACCCGCAGAGGAGCCCGGCACGGCAGACGACGAGATCCCCGGGCGGCTTCTCATCTTTAACACCCTGGTGGACAAGTTCCTGGAAGGTCTGATGAAGGCGGGAAGGTGAACGCCCGGCGTCTCTTGATTGGCTGCGCTTCCCCGGCTCTCCAGAGCTATTGGCTGAGGCCCCAATGTTTTTATATTGTGATTGGCTGTAGAGTAGATGTGTCTGTGTAATGCGATTGGCTGTGCACGGAGTATCTGGAACCTGACTGGCTGCACCTTGAACCTGTGAGGGAGAGGATTGGCTGCAGGTTTTGTGTACTCAGGATGACAGGGCTAACCTGCAGCGCTGACAATCTAATTATACTTATGTACAGCTGTTCAGTAGATTTTATTGGTGTGTTTCACAGGCATCAATGTACTGACTGAGCTGCTCCCTCAGAGAGAGAGAGTGTGTGATCACGTGTGTGTGTATGCATGTGTGTGTATATATATATATATATATATATATTAGTATCCGGTCTCTAGGTTGACCCCTATTGGTCGACAGTAACTAGGCTGACAGGGCAAAAGGTCGACATGAGTTTTTCACAATTTAAAAAAACCAAAAAAACCTTTTTCATATTTAACGACCCACGTGGACTACGATAGTAACCTGGGCCGAGTGCAGCGGTAGCGGAACGAGGCACCTTGGCCAAAGCGTGGCGAGCGAAGCGGTGCACTAATTGGGGTTCCCGGTCACTGTACGGAGAAAACGACACCTAAAAAAAAAAAAAAATCATGTCAACCTTTTGACCTGTCGACCTTCCATACCACACCCATATATTATATAATATAATTTAATGAATTTTTTGGGACTGTGTACAAAAATCTGCAATAGTGTTCCCCCTAGGAATTTTTGAGGGCAGGGCGCCGGTCTGTGGGGGGGGGCATTTGTGCACGCGGGTGGCGGCGTCACTAAAGGGGGTGTGGGCGGCTGGCGGCGTCACTAAAGGGGGCGTAGGCGGCTGGTGGTTTCACTAAAGGGGGCGGCTGGCGGCGTCACAGAGAGCATGGGCGGCTGGCGGCGCCACTAAAGGGGGCGTGCCTAGCACCTATGGAAGTGCTGGGCTTCCCCCAAGCGCTCTCCCGTAGCGTGAATGGAATGGATGCTGTGCGCATGCGCACGGCATCTATACACGCTGGGAGAGCAGGAAGCGGGCAGGCTGTTTAGCAGGGCGCCGCAGAAAGGGCAGGGCGGGTTTTGCCTTAATAAAATCGGGCAGGGCGCGGCGCCCTGCTAAAACAGCCTAGAGTGAACACTACGCAACATGCTAATTGCTACTTAAAATTACCCCCTAGGGGCAGATTGAATTAGCCACGGTGGTTACCACACACCTTAAAACTTGAGCTATCCAATTATTAGCCAATTTTCCCGGGAGGTAAACGTGGGTTAAATGCCCTGAATCTATGGGTTACCCCGCGTGGTATGCCCCAGAGGGCGCATATAACACACGTTCCCCCCCCCCCCCCAGCACCTGCGCTAATCCTATCTGCCCCTCAGTGTGTTTTACAGTGACATAACATGACGTCTGTCTAATCCCTTCCCTGCAGTTTCCAGCGCTTCGCCCGCTGCTACCAGAAGTTCTACCAGCTGAGACCGGACGTCACTCACAGTATCTACAACCAGTTTGTGTCCCAGCTGCAGCTATCCATTAAGGTACATTGCCTCGTAGTATTGTCTAATAGGGAGTCTAACCGTAAGCTTTGTACACTGAGATTTCCTTACGTAGCTTACTGGCTGTCCACCAGTGGCGAGGGGTGGTCATCGATGATCTGGCTTGAAGGAGCTACCGGTACTATTGATAGCAGGAAATCATCGATGTAAAAAAAAAATGCATAAATTGTTAGAACCATCAATGAGTGTCATTCATAGAGCACGTGACAGCAGCTGCCCAATCACAGGTAGGTGGGGTTAAGGCACGTACGACTGGTTAAAAAAAAAACCACAACATCGTCATGAGACATCCACCATTGATGGCGGAGAAGCATTGAAACTCCACCATTAATGTGGAAACCATTGAGCATCGGTTGTAAACTATCAATGGCTTTTAATGATCAGTAGCTAATGGCCAACCCTAATGGTGGCCTCTCTATCCTCTCAATGGAGGGCTGTGCCTGGATAGTGCAGAGAGATCTGAACTAGGTGGCACCCACTTATTACATCGGTATCCGTTCACATGGTCGACCATGTTATGGTCGACAGTCATTCGGTCGACCACTATTGGTCGACATTGACATTGTCGATATGGACACATGGTCGGCACATGAAAATGGTCGGCACATTGAAAAGGTTGACATGAGTTTTGTTTTTTTTTATTTCTTTTGGGGAACTTTTCCATACTTTACGATCCACGTGGACTACGATTGGAACGGTAATCTTCGCCGAGCGAAGCGGTAGCGGAGTGAAGGTACCATGCCCGAAGCATGGCGAGCGAAGCGGTGCACTAATTGGGGTTCCCAGTCACTTTACGCAAAAAACGACACCAAAAAAAGTTTAAAAAACTCATGTCGACCTTTTCATGTGTCGACCTTTCATGTGTCGACCACGTGACCATGTCAATGTCGACCAATAGTGGTCGACCTAATGACTGTCGACCATAACATGGTCGGCCATTCATACCGGAACCATTACATCTGGGTTACCGTACGTCACGCTTGGATTTGGCTCACACTAAATACTTGAGCAAATAGGGGTCTCGCCAAGTTACAAATTTAAAGTACACTCGTTACCTGCATATGGCGGGGGTGGCCATCTTGTGGGCTGAACCAAAACTGCACCCTTGTCAATTTATCTGCCTGCAAGGAACCAGTTACATCACTGAGGCATATGTGACACTGACTGCACTCTTACAAAATGGCTGACTCTGTTGCGTGTATGTGACACGTGGTCCGGTAATGGGGCTGCAGCTCTTTCCTATTTTGTTTCCTTCTCTAGGCTGAGATCCAGGAAATTCAGAGTGAGGGGAACCTGGAGGAGCTCTTGGATTCTTTGGACAAATTGGATAAAGAAGCTGGTAGCAGAGCCGACCCGCAGTGGTGAGTATCGCCATCCGGGTTACTATCGTTGTTCATTTTCTGCAAATCCCACATAGATAAGGGTCAGGATGTACACACTAGCCATTTGTATAATGCAGCAGGCCCCCCTGCTGTCTGAAGCGAGAAGTGCAGCTGAATATGAACAAGAACATTTTATATAGACACAGCCTTTGCTCCTGGCTGACCTACTCTCCCCTGACAGGCGCCCGAGCGGGATTCCAGAGGAAGATGTGCGGAGCCACCTGGTGCCGTACCTCCTGAAGCAGCGGGACTACCTGCGCAAGCTCTTGAAGGAGAGGCAGCAGGAGAACGCCAAGCTGGCGCAGAGAGTGCTGGACGGGAGGAAGAAGATCAATGAGATGCGGAAGGAGATAGAGAGGCGGCAGCAGGCCTGGCAGGTGATATATTATTCTCCCTTCCTGCTGTCTGTCTTATAGATGAAGCTGCGGTCATTCTGTGTTGGAAAAATCAAAGATTAGAGCTCAAGTGAAAACCTAAATGCCACGTACAGTTACTAACACACAGACCAGTGTTATGTGGAAGAATCAGCTATGCAACTGTCCCTATTATTATAGTTGCCTTACACAGAGCGCTATACAAATAAAATGATGATTAAATTAGCCTTTGGCACAGGCAGAAGTTTCTGTAAGTAGGCTCATGTGATCGTTCAGAGCCAATGTAAAGCGTGCTGGCAGATGATGTCACAGAGTGTCTCTCAGAGACACACTGAGCATGCTCCTGCCTGTACACGGGGATACACTGACCATGCTCCTGCCAGTGCACAAGGGACACACACACTGAGCATGCTCCTGCCAGTACACGGGGACACACACACTGAGCATGCTTCTGCCAGTACACGGGGGGGACACACACACTGAGCATGCTCCTGCCAGTACACGGGGACACACACACTGAGCATGCTCCTGCCAGTACACATGGGACACACACACACTGAGCATGCTCCTGCCAGTACACGGGGACACACACACTGAGCATGCTCCTGCCAGTACACATGGGACACACACACACTGAGCATGCTCCTGCCAGTACACGGGGACACACACACTGAGCATGCTCCTGCCAGTACACATGGGACACACACACACTGAGCATGCTCCTGCCAGTACACATGGGACACACACTGAGCATGCTCCTGCCAGTACACGGGGGACACACACACTGAGCATGCTCCTGCCAGTACACAGGGGACACACACACACTGAGCATGCTCCTGACAGTACACATGGGACACACACACACACTGAGCATGCTCCTGCCAGTACACGGGGACACACACACTGAGCATGCTCCTGCCAGTACACATGGGACACACACACACTGAGCATGCTCCTGACAGTACACATGGGACACACACACACTGAGCATGCTCCTGCCAGTACACGGGGACACACACACTGAGCATGCTCCTGCCAGTACACATGGGACACACACACACTGAGCATGCTCCTGCCAGTACACATGGGACACACACACACTGAGCATGCTCCTGCCAGTACACGGGGACACACACACTGAGCATGCTCCTGCCAGTACACATGGGACACACACACACTGAGCATGCTCCTGCCAGTACACATGGGACACACACTGAGCATGCTCCTGCCAGTACACGGGGGACACACACACTGAGCATGCTCCTGCCAGTACACAGGGGACACACACACACTGAGCATGCTCCTGACAGTACACATGGGACACACACACACACTGAGCATGCTCCTGCCAGTACACATGGGACACACACACACTGAGCATGCTCCTGCCAGTACACATGGGACACACACACACTGAGCATGCTCCTGCCAGTACACGGGGACACACACACTGAGGGCCTAAGACTGTATCGGAGAGAGAGCAGAGGGAGAGTGTTCCCATAAGGCTGCACAGAGAAATACCCTAACCCTAGGGCGGGCACGTACATGGGCCCTCATTCCGAGTTGTTCGCTCGGTATTTTTCATCGCATCGCAGTGAAAATCCGCTTAGTACGCATGCGCAATGTTCGCACTGCGACTGCGCCAAGTAACTTTACTATGATGAAAGTATTTTTACTCACGGCTTTTTCTTCGCTCCGGCGATCGTAATGTGATTGACAGGAAATGGGTGTTACTGGGCGGAAACACGGCGTTTCAGGGGCGTGTGGCTGAAAACGCTACCGTTTCCGGAAAAAACGCAGGAGTGGCCGGAGAAACGGTGGGAGTGCCTGGGCGAACGCTGGGTGTGTTTGTGACGTCAACCAGGAACGACAAGCACTGAAATGATCGCACAGGCAGAGTAAGTCTGGAGCTACTCTGAAACTGCTAACTCGTTTGTAATCGCAATATTGCGCGTACGTCGGTCGCAATTTTAAGAAGCTAAGATTCACTCCCAGTAGGCGGCGGCTTAGCGTGTGTAACTCTGCTACATTCGCCTTGCGAGCGAACAACTCGGAATGAGGGCCATTGCCCCTGGGCCAGACAGTCATGCAGAGGAAATGTGCGCTGTTCGTGTGACTCCTCTTATGCCATTCAATCCATTGCGTGTTTTCTCCCAGAATATAATATAATTTCTCTGACGTCCTAGTGGATGCTGGGGACTCCGAAAGGACCATGGGGAATAGCGGCTCCGCAGGAGACTGGGCACAAAAGTAAAAGCTTTAAGACTACCTGGTGTGCACTGGCTCCTCCCCCTATGACCCTCCTCCAAGCCTCAGTTAGATTTTTGTGCCCGAACGAGAAGGGTGCATACTAAGGGGCTCTCCTGAGCTGCTTAGAGTAAAAGTTTAAATTAGGTTTTTTATTTTCAGTGAGACCTGCTGGCAACAGGCTCACTGCATCGAGGGACTAAGGGGAGAAGAAGCGAACTCACCTGCGTGCAGAGTGGATTGGGCTTCTTAGGCTACTGGACATTAGCTCCAGAGGGACGATCACAGGCCCAGCCATGGATGGGTCCCAGAGCCGCGCCGCCGGCCCCCTTACAGAGCCAGAAGACTGAAGAGGTCCGGAAAATCGGCGGCAGAAGACGTCCTGTCTTCAATAAGGTAGCGCACAGCACCGCAGCTGTGCGCCATTGCTCTCAGCACACTTCACACTCCGGTCACTGAGGGTGCAGGGCGCTGGGGGGGGGGCGCCCTGAGACGCAATAAAAACACCTAATATGGCAAAAAATACATCACATATAGCTCCTGGGCTATATGGATGCATTTAACCCCTGCAAATTTTTCCTTAAAAAAGCGGGAGAAAGGCCGCCGAGAAGGGGGCGGAGCCTATCTCCTCAGCACACTGGCGCCATTTTTTCCTCACAGCTCCGTTGGAGGGAAGCTCCCTGACTCTCCCCTGCAGTCCTGCACTACAGAAACAGGGTAAAACAAGAGAGGGGGGGCACTAATTTGGCAGATAAATCTATACAGCAGCTATATAAGGGAAAAACACTTATATAAGGTTATCCCTGTATATATATAGCGCTCTGGTGTGTGCTGGCAAACTCTCCCTCTGTCTCCCCAAAGGGCTAGTGGGGTCCTGTCCTCTATCAGAGCATTCCCTGTGTGTGTGCTGTGTGTCGGTACGTTGTGTTGACATGTATGAGGAGGAAAATGGTATGGAGGCGGAGCAATTGCCTGTATTAGTGATGTCACCCCCTAGGGAGTCGATACCTGACTGGATGGTCTTATGGAAGGAATTACGTGATAGTGTCAGCACTTTACAAAAGACTGTTGACGACATGAGACAGCCGGCAAATCAGTTAATACCTGTACAGGCGTCTCAAACACCGTCAGGGGCTCTAAAGCGCCCGTTACCTCAGGTGGTCGACACAGACACGGACACTGACTCCAGTGTCGACGGTGAGGAAACAAACGTATTTTCCAGTAGGGCCACACGTTACATGATCACGGCAATGAAGGAGGTTTTGAACATTTCTGATACTACAAGTACCACAAAAAAGGGTATTATGTGGGGTGTGAAAAAACTACCCGTAGTTTTTCCTGAATCAGATGAATTAAATCAGGTGTGTGATGAAGCGTGGGTTTCCCCCGATAAACTGCTAATTTCTAAAAAATTATTGGCATTATACCCTTTCCCGCCAGAGGTTAGGGCGCGTTGGGAAACACCCCCTAGGGTAGATAAGGCGCTCACACGCTTATCAAAACAAGTGGCGTTACCGTCTCCTGATACGGCCGCCCTCAAGGAACCAGCTGATAGAAAGCTGGAAAATATCCTAAAAGGTATATACACACATACTGGTATTATACTGCGACCAGCAATCGCCTCAGCCTGGATGTGCAGTGCTGGGGTGGCTTGGTCAGATTCCCTGACTGAAAATATTGATACCCTGGACAGGGACAATATATTATTGACTATAGAGCATTTAAAGGATGCATTTCTATATATGAGAGATGCACAGAGGGATATTTGCACTCTGGCATCAAGAGTAAGTGCGCTGTCCATTTCTGCCAGAAGAGGGTTATGGACGCGACAGTGGTCAGGTGATGCGGATTCCAAACGGCATATGGAAGTATTGCCGTATAAAGGGGAGGAGTTATTTGGGGTCGGTCTATCGGACCTGGTGGCCACGGCAACGGCTGGGAAATCCACCTTTTTACCCCAGGTCACCTCTCAGCAGAAAAAGACACCGTCTTTTCAGGCTCAGTCCTTTCGTCCCCATAAGGGCAAGCGGGCAAAAGGCCACTCGTATCTGCCCCGGGGCAGAGGAAGGGGAAAAAGACTGCAGCAGACAGCCTCTTCCCAGGAACAGAAGCCCCCCCCCCCGCTTCTGCCAAGTCCTCAGCATGACGCTGGGGCCTTACAAGCGGACTCAGGCACGGTGGGGGCCCGTCTCAAGAATTTCAGCGCGCAGTGGGCTCACTCGCAAGTGGACCCCTGGATCCTGCAGGTAGTATCTCAGGGGTACAAATTGGAATTCGAGACGTCTCCCCCTCGCCGGTTCCTGAAGTCTGCCTTACCAACATCTCCCCCCGACAGGGAGGCGGTATTGGAAGCTATTCACAAGCTGTATTCCCAGCAGGTGATAATCAAGGTACCCCTCCTACAACAGGGAAAGGGGTATTATTCCACGCTGTTTGTGGTACCGAAGCCGGACGGCTCGGTGAGACCTATTTTAAATCTGAAATCCTTGAACACTTACATACAAAGGTTCAAATTCAAGATGGAATCACTCAGAGCAGTGATAGCGAACCTGGAAGAAGGGGACTATATGGTCTCTGGACATCAAGGATGCTTACCTCCATGTCCCAATTTGCCCTTCTCACCAAGGGTACCTCAGGTTTGTGGTACAGAACTGTCACTATCCGTTTCAGACGCTGCCGTTTGGATTGTCCACGGCACCCCGGGTCTTTACCAAGGTAATGGCCGAAATGATGATTCTTCTTCGAAGAAAAGGCGTCTTAATTATCCCTTACTTGGACGATCTCCTGATAAAGGCAAGGTCCAGAGAACAGTTAGAGGTCGGAGTAGCACTATCTCAAGTAGTACTACGACAGCACGGATGGATTCTAAATATTCCAAAATCGCAGCTGATTCCGACGACACGTCTGCTGTTCCTAGGGATGATTCTGGACACAGTACAGAAAAAGGTGTTTCTCCCGGAGGAGAAAGCCAGGGAGTTATCCGACCTAGTCAGGAACCTCCTAAAACCAGGCCAAGTGTCAGTGCATCAATGCACAAGGGTCTTGGGAAAAATGGTGGCTTCTTACGAAGCGATTCCATTCGGCAGATTCCACGCAAGAACTTTTCAGTGGGATCTGCTGGACAAATGGTCCGGATCGCATCTTCAAATGCATCAGCGGATAACCCTGTCTCCAAGGACAAGGGTGTCTCTCCTGTGGTGGTTGCAGAGTGCTCATCTTCTAGAGGGCCGCAGATTCGGCATTCAGGACTGGGTCCTGGTGACCACGGATGCCAGCCTGAGAGGCTGGGGAGCAGTCACACAGGGAAGAAATTTCCAGGGCTTGTGGTCAAGCATGGAAACGTCACTTCACATAAATATCCTGGAACTAAGGGCCATTTACAATGCCCTAAGTCAGGCAAGGCCTCTGCTTCAGGGTCAGCCGGTGCTGATCCAGTCGGACAACATCACGGCAGTCGCCCACGTAAACAGACAGGGCGGCACAAGAAGCAGGAGGGCAATGACGGAAGTTGCAAGGATTCTTCGCTGGGCGGAAAATCATGTGATAGCACTGTCAGCAGTGTTCATTCCGGGAGTGGACAACTGGGAAGCAGACTTCCTCAGCAGACACGATCTCCACCCGGGGGAGTGGGGACTTCACCCAGAAGTCTTCCACATGATTGTGAACCGTTGGGAAAAACCAAAGGTAGACATGATGGCGTCCCGCCTCAACAAAAAACTGGACAGATATTGCGCCAGGTCAAGGGACCCTCAGGCAATAGCTGTGGATGCTCTGGTAACACCGTGGGTGTACCAGTCAGTGTATGTGTTCCCTCCTCTGCCTCTCATACCCAAGGTACTGAGAATCATAAGAAGGAGAGGAGTAAGGACTATACTCGTGGCTCCTGATTGGCCAAGAAGGACTTGGTACCCGGAACTTCAAGAGATGCTCACGGAAGACCCGTGGCCTCTACCTCTAAGAAAGGACCTGCTCCAGCAGGGACCATGTCTGTTCCAAGACTTACCGCGGCTGCGTTTGACGGCATGGCGGTTGAACGCCGGATCCTGAAGGAAAAAGGCATTCCGGATGAAGTCATCCCTACCCTGATCAAAGCCAGGAAGGATGTAACTGTGCAACATTATCGCCGTATTTGGCGTAAATATGTTGCGTGGTGTGAGGCCAGGAAGGCCCCTACAGAGGAATTTCAACTGGGTCGTTTCCTGCATTTCCTGCAAACAGGACTGTCTATGGGCCTAAAATTAGGGTCCATTAAGGTTCAAATTTCGGCCCTGTCAATATTCTTCCAAAAAGAACTAGCTTCAGTCCCTGAAGTTCAGACGTTTGTCAAGGGGGTACTGCATATACAGCCTCCTTTTGTGCCTCCAGTGGCACCTTGGGATCTCAATGTAGTTTTGGGATTCCTAAAATCACATTGGTTTGAACCACTCACCACTGTGGACTTAAAATATCTCACATGGAAAGTGGTAATGCTGTTAGCCCTGGCCTCAGCCAGGCGTGTCTCAGAATTGGCGGCTTTATCCTATAAAAGCCCTTACCTAATTTTTCATACGGACAGGGCAGAATTGAGGACTCGTCCTCAATTTCTCCCTAAGGTGGTTTCAGCATTTCACTTAAACCAGCCTATTGTGGTGCCTGCGGCTACTAGGGACTTGGAGGATTCCAAGTTGCTGGACGTAGTCAGGGCCCTGAAAATATATGTTTCCAGGACGGCTGGAGTCAGAAAATCTGACTCGCTGTTTATCCTGTATGCACCCAACAAGCTGGGTGCTCCTGCTTCTAAGCAGACTATTGCTCGTTGGATTTGTAGTACAATTCAGCTTGCACATTCTGTGGCAGGCTTGCCACAGCCAAAATCTGTAAAAGCCCATTCCACACGGAAAGTGGGCTCATCTTGGGCGGCTGCCCGAGGGGTCTCGGCTTTACAACTTTGCCGAGCAGCTACTTGGTCAGGGGCAAATACGTTTGCAAAATTCTACAAATTTGATACCCTGGCTGAGGAGGACCTGGAGTTCTCTCATTCGGTGCTGCAGAGTCATCCGCACTCTCCCGCCCGTTTGGGAGCTTTGGTATAATCCCCATGGTCCTTTCGGAGTCCCCAGCATCCACTAGGACGTCAGAGAAAATAAGAATTTACTTACCGATAATTCTATTTCTCATAGTCCGTAGTGGATGCTGGGCGCCCATCCCAAGTGCGGATTGTCTGCAATACTTGTACATAGTTATTGTTACAAAAAAAAAAAAAAAATCGGGTTGTTATTGTTGTGAGCCATCTTTTCAGAGGCTCCGCTGTTACCATGCTGTTAACTGGGTTCAGATCACAGGTTGTACAGTGTGATTGGTGTGGCTGGTATGAGTCTTACCCGGGATTCAAAATCCTTCCTTATTGTGTACGCTCGTGCGGGCACAGTATCCTAACTGAGGCTTGGAGGAGGGTCATAGGGGGAGGAGCCAGTGCACACCAGGTAGTCCTAAAGCTTTTACTTTTGTGCCCAGTCTCCTGCGGAGCCGCTATTCCCCCATGGTCCTTTCGGAGTCCCCAGCATCCACTACGGACTATGAGAAATAGAATTATCGGTAAGTAAATTCTTATTTTTTTTTCTTCCGTAGAAACTGACCAAATCACAAAGACAGATGATTGCCTCCATGCGAGATCCAAGTGATGGGACCTGAGCATCATTCTCTACCTAGCCACGTTCCATTTCCCCAGAGGCAGAGAGGTCTATTATACGGGTGAAGTATGGTATGCCGGCGGCCGGGCTCCTGGCGACCAGCATACCGGAGCCGGGAGCCCGACCGACTGCATACCGACAGCGTGGCGAGCGCAAATGAACCCCTTGCGGGCTCTCTGCGCTCGCCACGCTGCAGGCCTGGTGGCGCGTACGCTATTCTCCCTCCAGGGGGGTCGTGGACCCCCACGAGGGAGAATACCTGTCGGTATGCCGGATATCAGGATTCCGGCGCCGGTATACTGTGCGCCGGGATCCCGACAGTCGGCAACCTGAAGACCACCCCTATTATACGCCCGTCTACATCTGGGGAGGTGGCTGTTACCTGAAACAGAGACTCTGGAAACTTTCAGTGTTAAATAGATTTCTGTTTTTTTTTCCGGATTCCTGTATCATTTCCTCCCGTGTTATACATGGTCACAGACTGTTATACAGATGAAGGTGTTCGGGTTTTGTATAAATGACTCTCGGAGAATGCTGACTGCTCAGCGTAAATGTTAAATATATATTTGTTACACATATAATAAAACCACATTGGCTTTACACCGTGAGTCTACTAGTCAGTGTCTGTTTCCAGCTTCCTAAGAGGGGAGGTTACTGAGGAATAAATGGTCCCAGCTTCCTACCCTGAGGTGAAGACCGCTGCGATGGCCGAAACGCTTAGCACTGTACATCACCTGACCCTGCTGGTCGCCTTCTCACGCAGAGTGGTGCGCAGTACGCACATGAAGCTTTATATTGTTTTGTTCTTAATATGCAAATATACACTCCAGAAAATAATTCTTAAATAGTTTCAGTCTTACGTTGGTGGTGCTGCCCAGAGTACAGGAGTCTTCTGGGGCGCTGTTATATACTCTATTATCTCTACTGAAAACACTCTCTGCTGTGTTTATCCCTCTTAAATACGATTCGGCTTCGTATCTTCAGTAGAAATGGTAACAAATGGAGGATTATACATTTTTTGATACCATTACTGAATACTTTTTCTCCTGGTTTTGGTCTCTCATGGTCGGTGCAACTCCTGTTAGATTAGGTAAGCCACTGATGTCATATTGTCCGGCTAGATTGTGATGGCCCTTCCTCACAAGAATGGAAGTCCTCCAATTAGAGCGCCGAGAACCAGTATAGTAATCCGTAGCTTCTAGCTGTACTGGAGAATGTTGGGCACCCAGCTTCAAGGACAACTGTCTATAGTCACCGTCGTCCAGTCCCATATGGAGAATGGTCAACCCCTCTTAAAGTTCAATCAGCTGGAGACAGTCTGAAAAGCGGCTGATGTTGAAACTTGTTCTGTTTTTTTAAATCAACTTGATCTAGAACACCCCTAAATGGCATTGTCTAGATAGCTCTGCCTTGATGGTGGAAACTAACTTCTGAGACCCTTCATGCCATGGAGAGTAGACACCTATCTATGAACTAATGGGGACTTCACAAGAACTTGTAGAACTGCACGTTGAATCTGTCCACCAGAAGTTGGATAACCAACAATTTCAGGCAGAGAATAGGTCAAATGTTTCTGTACTAGCAAGAGATTGTGATTAAAAGCACAATCCTTTCTTCAGTTGCAAGTCTTGTATAAAGTATTCCGGTGAAACTAGGAGCTGGAACAACTTCTTTACATTTTTTCATCTCGCCGACTGGAGATTAAAAAAATAATCTGGTGGAGACTTCAGGAGATCTATGATGTATCTCTTAATTACGATACCTCACTGAGGCATCTGTAATAGAATCAAACCTGACAATATATCCCCAGGGCCGAACATTCTATCCCCAGGGTATGGTAGGCACTCCAGGGTCCTCTAAGGCTTTGTGTTTCCTCCTAAACCAGAGTTCACAATGTCCAGAGACTTCTGAGGTTACAATCCTAGCCCCTGCTGCCCACATTGATATTGGCTTCCCCTAGATATTCTGAGGCCAAACAGATGTGCTCCACAGAGTTAGCATATCCAATTTTGGTATGTTAAGTCCCAAATCCCATGCCAGTTTTCACCACCTTTCCACTACCATACTGACTCAAGCTGAAGTGAGGTGTCATCTGCACCCTTGCAGTAGAATCTTTAGGATTGGTGGTGGTCTTAGGAGAACTACAGAAGAATCTCATTTTCCATATCCTTGCTATATAGAGGGTAAGAGGATTGCAGCTTGTGCGGGACCTGATACCTACCATCAGGTCTGATACGCAATTCACTCAAAAGATCCTCGAGCTGCAGAGAAGAGCGCTCTTAAACAGTGACTGGGCGTCAATCTCCGATTCATGCTATCTGGGGTATTTAGTATCTTCCAGACGGGATCCGGCCTGAAGATAGACAGTGTCTAGGTCGACAATGTTTAGGTCGACAACTATAGGTCGACAGTCACTAGGTCGACATGGATGGAAGATCGACAGGGTTTCTAGGTCGACATGTGCTAGGTCGACAGGTCTAAAGGTCGACATGAGTTTTTCACATTTTTTTTTTCTTTTAATTTTTTCATACTTAACGATCCACGTGGACTACGATTGGAACGGTAAAGTGTGCCGAGCGAAGCGGTAGCGGAGCGAAGGCACCATGCCCGAAGCATGGCGAGCGAAGCGAGCCATGCGAGGGGACGCGATGCACTAATTTGGGATCCCGGTCACTCTACGAAGAAAACGACACAAAAAAAAATCCTCATGTCGACCTTTAGACCTGTCGACCTAGAAGCCCTGTCGACCTTCCATCCATGTCGACCTAGTGACTGTCGACCTATAGTGGTCGACCTAAACATTGTCAAACTAGACACTGTCGATTTGATGAACCACACCCCTTCCAGACAGCTTGCCATAAATCTGCTTCCTGCTGGGCTTTTGGTCAGGGGACAAAGAAACCTCATGAACAGAGCTGGTGAGTCTGTGGTGTAGATGTGGAGGCAGATAACTAGACTCTCACCATGAAAGGAAGACATCGGAATCCAAAACGGCCAGACCCAAAGACCAAGCCCATTCCTTGTGTGCCTCATACTACAGTTTTGCGATCTGTTAGTGTTAGGCACTAAGAAGGGGGTGGGGGGCGTTAGGGTTAGGCTGTGGGGAGGGAGGGTTAGAACCCTTAACAAGTGTCAGGATTCTGTGCATCGTGATGCCGCTGTCGGTATTCTGACCATTGGCATCCCAAGTGCCAGGATCTGATACCATCCCATGTAATAGGGTCTGCCAAAGGTGCGGAATGCTTGCTGATCTCGGACGTTTATTTAAATCGCCACTCGTTTACTATGCCATGTAAATGATTGCTGCACCTCCGGCAGACACAGCCCCTATTACTTGGGATGGTATCCGATCCTGGTGCTTGGGATGCCAATGGTCAGAATGCCGACACCCTGCAGCCTGAACCTAACCCGCCCGGCATACTTACGATCTGGATGTCGGCAGTCTGGGTTCCGGCACCAGCATTGTGATTCATGTTGAGATTCTAGCATTGGTATTCCGACTGCCAGCATCCAGACGGCCATTATACTGACTGGATCCCTATTACATATGCCACAGTAAGTTCTGTAAGCGTTACAATTCCGAACATTGGTACTTTTGCGCCTATTTGTAAGATCCTGTTCCGTGTCCTCCCAGCACAGCGGCAGTTAAAGTGTGGGACGGCAGGCTTAGAGGTGAGGCGCTGCCATAGTTAAATATAAAATGTGCATTTCAGCGGAACACATCAACAAACATGCCGCAGATTTGGAACAGCTCAATCTGCTCTTGGAACCGTGGTCTCCGTGAACTCCATCCCCTCCTAATTATACTTGTGGCGGAGAGATCCGGACAGGCTGGCCTCAAGCAGACGTCCACCGATCTGCGAAGCTGTCATCTGACCCAGTGCTCGTGGACAAAACAGAGGACCTGCCCTCAGCCATAGAGTTAACTCTACATACATCTGCTAACACCTCTGCCCTCTAAACCAGGCATGTCCAAACTGCGGCCCTCCATCTGTTGTGAAACTACATATCCCAGAATGCCCTGACACAGTTTTGCTGTCAGAGAATGCTAAAGCTGTGTCAGGGCATGCTGGGATGTGTAGTTTCTCAACAGCTGGAGGGCCGCAGTTTGGACATGCCTGCTCTAAACCCTCCGCCAGTCTGTCACAGCAACTCTACTGTACACCAGGAACTAATATATATGTCATTTACGTCTGTCATAATTCTCTTTTCATCCTCAACATCATCTTAATGGTCATCGCAGGTAGCAGCATGATCCTACACATTTATAAATCTTCCAAGAAGAGATGTTTTGTTTGTAGAACAACAAAATGTTCCTTTATGTATAAGCACAGATCTAATTCTATAATGGACTTCTGACGTTCCCCTCACTCACCCTCCAGGAGTTACAGTACAGAGGGCCAGTTATTGCTGTGAAAAACCCCTATTATTAGGCAACATCAGGGCCCCGCTTGGCACGGATCAATGGAGCATTTTCATTGCACCCTATTGCTGAAGTACCTGGTCATCCTCCTCCTCCTGGCACTGGCGGATGTTGGTGTAACTGGGAAGAAGAGGAAAAACAAACCCAATCACCCCGGCTCGCTATCCAGCTCTGCTGAGCCAGCATAAACATGATATATTCCCTGCGCTCATTCATTCCGAAGAGCCAGATCTATTCATGTCGTTTGCAGATTACATTCAGAATCTCTGCTGCAGGTAAAAATATAAATAACAAGTCTCTGGTCTCAATGCAGTCGGGTGCGAGTTGGAAAAGCAAACTCGCATCATTAAACTTGCATACGTCGCAGGAAAGTGCGCGCCTGAATGTGAAATGTGAGATCCAATTGAAAATGGCAATTTGTGGTACTCGCAGCGAGATAGTGTGGATTTTTTGCAAAAAGCGACCTGAGAGAAGAGAATGAAAAAGTAGGAAAACCAACCTGGACCCCCAAAAAGTGACAACTGAGGGAGGTGATTCAGACCCGATCGCTGCTGTGCGTTTTCGCACAGGGGGCAATCAGCAATAGAACGCATGTGTATGCACCGCAATGAGCACGCACGTCGGCCAACAACAACGGGCATTGCCAGGCAGCGACAGGATGGTGCGAAAATTTCATTTGCACGTGCGTTCGCAAGGTGAGTGACAGGAAGAAGGCGTTTGCGAATTTACACTCCCCACGGAGGCGGCGACTATCTGAACGCAGGACAGCAAAGTTAGCAGCCCAACCATCAGGTCTGAATCACCCTCATAATCTAAAAGTGCACGGAATTCACTTTATTTTTATTTGGTTTTGAATATGATATTGTCATTTCTTGGCGTATAGCTATTAGAGGGTCTTAAATTGTGTCAAATAGTTGATTTGTGCACTTAAAAGTAAAAAAAAAAAAAAAAAAATAGAAAAAAAGCTTCTTTGTTTAAATACAAATGAATAAAACTAAAAAAATACAAAAAGGTGATTTTTGAGGTCATTTGAGGCCACTTTAGTTAAAAACAAAACAACAACATGATAAAAAGCGGGGTTTTATTCACTTCAATACTCTATAAATAAATGTGGTGTGCATAAAAACTGAAAATGTTGATTTTGGGGTAATCGGAGGCCATTCTTATTTTTTTACCCCAGTGATGACCATTAATTATTAGACTAATTACGCTTATTGAAAACTTCCATTTGCCTAATTAGTCACTGGGGGGTATCCAAGAGGTTCTGAAGCAAGTCCCAACATTTTTACCTGAAAATAACGATTGTCCCCACTTCCCTTATACCTGCTTAGGGGGCTGTGCGCTAAAAAACGTGATGTTGCAATTGGATTGCAGCTTGCATTCGCAGTGCGAATTTGCAGTGAAAACGTCTGGCACAAGCCGGCTCGCACTGCATTGATTGTCCCCCTCCTCCTCCTCATGTCATGTTTTCAGCCTTTGCGGAAGACTTTGAGCAAACGAAGACCCGACAATCCCACAAAACGCGTCGGCGGCCGCATAGCAGTGTCCTCCAGCCGTTTGGGGCGCAACTCTGCAACACGTGGCTCTGGGCTGCTTACCAGGGTAACCCCGGGTCATGGAGTCCGCCCAGCGTCGCTTCCCATTTTGAGGTCTGACCGCTGGCGGAAACAATTCCACGATCACATTAATAACACAGGGAGAGGAAGGCAACAAGTGAATGTAATTCCAGTGGGCCGCATGGTGGCTTTGTAGTACCCTGCCATTATACCGTCAGAACTTCAGGACAGCGAGTTTTGTTAACCCTTTGCCATGAGAGAGCAGTTGCCCTTTAATGCTTATACGGACTGTAAATAGTGTTTGCACCGTTATATTGTTATTCCTATTCTTCTAACCCCACTCTAACCAATTTCATTAGAAATGCATGGACCATTTAGTTGGGCTGTATCGGGGATATTGCTGGGTTTGTTACCTATGGGATGTGGTCAATCACAATTTTCGACAGTCATTAGGTCGACCACTATTGGTTGACATGCAGTACGTCGACAGGGTTTCTAGGTCGAAATGGTCCCTAGAACGACATGTTCTAGGTCGACATGAGTTTTTCACTTTTTTTTCTTTCATTTTTCCAACTTTTTCATACTTTCCGATCCACGTGGAGTACAGTTGGGAACGGTAACTTGTGCCGGGCGCAGCGGTAGCAGAGCAAAGCACCTTGCCCAAAGCATGGCAAACGGACATGGGGGGTCATTCCAAGTTGAGCGCTCGCTAGCAGTTTTTAGCAGCCGTGCAACCGCTATGCCGCCGCCCACTGGGGAGTGTATTTTAGCTGAGCAGAAGTGGGAACGCCTGTGCATCCGAGCTCTGCAAAAACAGTTTGTGCAGCTGCTGAGTAGCTCTGAACTTACTTAGCGCTTGCGATCACTTCTGGCTATTCATGTCCGGATTTGACGTCATACACCCGCCCAGCCACACCTGCGTTTTTTCAGACACGCCTGCGTTTTTGCAAACACTCCCTGAAAACGGTCAGTTGACACCCAGAAACGCCCCCATCCTGTCAATCTTCTCGCGGCCGTCAGTGCGACTGAAAACTGCGCTAGAACCTGAGCACAACCACAATGGGCTTTGTACCCGTACGTTGCGTGTGCGCATTGCGGGCCATACGCATGCGCATAAATGCCATTTTTTCACCTGATCGCTGCGCTGCGAAAATCGGCAGCGAGCGATCAACTCGGAATGACCCCCATGGTGCACTAATTGGGGTTCCCGGTCACTCTACGAAGAAAACGACACCAAATTTGTTTCTAAATCTCATGTCGACCTTTTGTCATGTCAACCTATAACATGTCGACCTAGAAACCCTGTCGACCTACTGCATGTCGACCAATAGTGGTCGACCTAATGACTGTCGACCTAAGTGTGGTCGACCCCATGACCCATACCCGTTACCTATGACAACAGTGACATGGGGGCCCACCACTCAAATGTCATCTGGCCAGTAGGTCCTGCTATCAGCAATGTTTTCCCTATAGTCTGGTGGTCGCCGTGTAACCGTTTCTGGCCTACAGCGGGCATGATTCTGATTTGTACGCAATGTGCGATCTTCGGAAAAAATTTTTTATCCATAACTCGTGTGCATGAAAATCCCTAAGAACTCCTACGGCGCAGTATGTACGCACAAATTGTTGTGATTGAGACGCACAGGATCAGAAATGACCGGGACGTGGCTAAACAGACACACGGAGATGGTCGCCTTAGTGCTGGGGTGGGGCGGAGGTTAGGGTTAGGTTGTGAGGGTGAGGAGTTAGGGAGCGGGGGTTGGTTTAGGGTAGGGTGGTGGGGGAGGTTAAGGTTAGACTGCGGGGGTGGGGTATTAGGGTAATTGGTGCGGGGGTGGTTTAGGGGGGGTTGGGGCGGGGGGAAGGGTAGGATTAGGTTGCGAGTGGAGGTTGAGGTAGGAGTGCGGGGGAGGGGGGTTAGGTTCTGCCGGCACTACAGGGAGGGTTAGGAATAGGACAAGTATACTGTCTGGAGTGTCGGAGCAGCACTGGCGGTCACATGACTACCGGGATCCAGAAGAAGATGCTGGTGACGCCACTGGTGTTGTCGATACCAGGTAAGTGACCATTGGTTCACCAGGGATGGTAAGTGTGGACATATAATCCGTGTAGCCATGATTAATATCGACATGGTCATGTTGACATTTTGACCATGTCAGCAGTTATGAATGTCGACCTAACATACAACATCCCATCGCACCCTGCAACTGGTGCGGTGTAATAGATCGACAATGTTACGGTCAACATGCCTTAGGTCAACAGAAGTTAAGGTCGATAGGTACAAAAGGTCTACAGAAAAATTGTCAACATGTTTTTGGGGGGGTTTTTAGCCAAATTTCGTATATTTCATGTTACGTGAGTCGTGCCCTCGTTCGCAGTCGTGCTTCGCTCGCCGCGCTCTGTTATTATTTCCAGTAGATGTCCACATGGATAGTAAATCAAGCAAATGTTGGGAGAACATGAAAAACCCCAAAACACGTGTAGCCCATTTGTGAGTTGACCATCGTCATGTCGCCCATTGTACCTGTCGACCTTAATCGCTGTCTACCTTTTATCTCTGCCAACTCATGTTGACCATATGGTGTTGATCTATTGACTGTCGACCAATATATTGTCGATCTATCATCCGGATACCCCTGCGACTGCCTCAGAAAGATAACAAGGCACGCCATAAGACTGTCCGGGGATGGTTCCAGGGATACCTCAGCCTAATCCAAGATCCATATCATGCACGCTCAGTAATGAGGTCAGAATCTGGCCTGAACCGGCTTACCCAGATCGTGATAGACCGCCAGGAGAGACCTGAACACACTGGGCCTGATTCAGAGATGTACATTCATTGGCAGCCCACCATCCCGTACGCAGCAGATGTGCGGAAACATGCTCATGCTGCCGCAGCTGGAAAATGGGTAGATATGTCTGCCGGTGCGTCGCAGATCTCTGCAACTAGATACACAGAGATAACATAACCTGCACGGTGCCTCATTTACTAAGAGATATATATATATATATACACGGCCAAGTCACATTATTATGACCACCGGCTAGTGGCCGGAATAACCGCCGTGTGCAGCGCGGACAGCAGCTAGACGGCTGAACTGTCATGTTACACACCCGTCTGGTAGCCTCCAGGTTCACTGTGACGGTGAGCTGCTCCACTGTAGCGTGTCGATGGCACCTTCATAGCCGACATTCACCTCTCACATCAATGGCACGTGCTGCGCCGCAGTTTCCACGTCAGTTATTCGCAATGGTGTCATTTGTCCAGTCACGATACACCTTCACCGCAGCAGCACGCGGACAGTCCACAGACTGCGCTGTGTCAGAAATACCGCCACCCTTGTCCCGAAAGCCGATAATCAGCCCTATCTGCAACTCTGATAAATCGCCCCTTTTACCCATGACAGCGACGAGTGATATGTGTGCAGACGGCCTATCACACACCTTATATACCCGCCAAGCCAGCGCACAACACGTGGCGTACTTCATGGGCTACACGCTGCCAACGTCACATGTAGGAGGTGGTCATAATAATGTGACCCCACCGTGTATATGCAGCATGATTACCACAAACGTCATGAAATATGTTTTGATTCTGAAATACAGTTTATTATTATTATTCTAGGTCCTGTCCCTTGATAAATACATTGTTGTCGCTGTACTCTGCAATCCGGAGTTAATTCAGCAGCTGGAATTATATAGGACGAGGGCCCGGACGTTTAGCAGCCTGGCGTGGAAAGGGTTATTACGCCGCCCGCTGGTTTTGGCTGAGGGGTGCGCTCTATTTTCAGTAAAATCTCAGACTGATTTACAGTGTACCTTGTTTTCTTACTGCCGGCTGGACAGCAGAATTGTTGGGTACCACAAAACCCTGGCGAGGAGCCCTGTTCGTCCCCAGCTGGAAGAGCCCGGGGGCTGCCAGGACGTGGGGTATATATTAATGGTGCTGGAATGGGTGAGCATAGATACAGGACTCCGAGCAGCAACTGCTGAGAACGCAACAGCCGCAGCCATGAAACTGCTCATCCTCACCGCCTTCCTGTGCATGGTCGTCCTGGTCCTAGGGCGCAGAGGTACGTAGCTCACCCCCAAATGTCTTCAGTGCTGATTAGGTCTGTGGGTTTGTTGTTTTGCTTTGTCCTGTTGAACAATGAATGCTTGGGGAACTGGAAGTGTATTACCAGGAACGGCTGTAGATTAAAACACGTGATGGAAATCATATTTGAATATTCTGTATGTGTTGCTCAGTGACCACTGCCATATTTCTTGAAAAGTCCATTGTGCATTGCCTGGACTGGACACAAGCAACATCTATAAATTGGGTATTTCGGCACATACAGCATAAAAGGGGGAAAGCCAGTCTTCTGTAGGCGTATTTTACATGCAATGATAATCGGGTTGTAAAATAACTTTATGACATCCTTTTGTTTTCTAGACCCTGACCCCAGCAGTGCGGCCGATTCACGCAGCGCTGAAGGTGAGTACCAGGCTCCGTCCTTACTGCGCTGTAACTAATCGCACTCACTGTCCAGCTGCAGCTGGAAGTACAGGCATAACATAACACAGATACTGAGCGTGACATGCACTATACAGAGTAAGGGAAGTGGCACTGTGCTCCCTGTAAGTCCCAGCCACTGACTGCTGAGCTTCTGCTGACAGAGCATGACTTAACATCAACAGATACTGAGACTTACATCCACTATAGAAGTAGCACTGTGCAGTCCATCAAACATACAGAATAGGAACAAATACTGACAATTACACCTAACATACAGGAGGTGGTACTGTGCACTTATACATATATACAAAATAGGAACAAATACTGACAACTACACCCAGCATAAAGGAGGTGGTACTAGACAGTTACCCCTACTACATACATACATACATACATACATACATACAACATAAGAACAGATACTGAGAATTACACCCAGCATACAGGAGAAGTGGTACTGGCCAGTTACCCATACATACAACATAAGAATAGATACTGAGAATTACACCCAGCATACAGGAGAGGTGGTACTGGCCAGTTACCCATACATACAACATAAGAATAGATACTGAGAATTACACCCAGCATACAGGAGAAGTGGTACTGGATAGATAACCATACATACAACATAAGAAGAGATACTGAGAATTACACCCAGCATACAGGAGAAGTGGTACTGGGCAGTTACCCATACATACAACATAAGAACAGATACTGAGAATTACACCCAGCATACAGGAGAAGTTGTACTGGGCAGTTACCCATACATACAACATAAGAATAGATACTGAGAATTACACCCAGCATACAGGAGAAGTGGTACTGGATAGATAACCATACATACAACATAAGAAGAGATACTGAGAATTACACCCAGCATACAGGAGAAGTGGTACTGGGCAGTTACCCATACATACAACATAAGAATAGATACTGAGAATTACACCCAGCATACAGGAGAAGTGGTACTGGGCAGTTACCCATACATACAACATAAGAATAGATACTGAGAATTACACCCAGCATACAGGAGAAGTGGTACTGGCCAGTTACCCATACATACAACATAAGAATAGATACTGAGAATTACACCCAGCATACAGGAGAAGTGGTACTGGGCAGTTACCCATACGTACAACATAAGAATAGATACTGAGAATTACACCCAGCATACAGGAGAAGTGGTACTGGGCAGTTACCCATACATACAACATAAGAATAGATACTGAGAATTACACCCAGCATGCAGGAGACGTTGTACTGGATAGATAACCATGCATACAACATAAGAATAGATACTGAGAATTACACCCAGCATACAGGAGAAGTGGTACTGTGCAGTTACCCATACATACAACATAAGAAGAGATACTGAGAATTACACCCAGCATACAGGACAAGTTGTACTGGATAGATAACCATGCATACAACATAAGAATAGATACTGAGAATTACACCCAGCATACAGGAGAAGTGGTACTGGACAGTTACCCATACATACAACATAAGGAGAGATACTGAGAATTACACCCAGCATACAGGACAAGTAGTACTGTGCAGTTACCCATACATACAACATAAGGAGAGATACTGAGAATTACACCCAGCATACAGGAGAAGTGGTACTGTGCAGTTACCCATACATACAACATAAGAATAGATACTGAGAATTACACCCAGCATACAGGAGAAGTGGCACTGGGCAGTTACCCATACATACAACATAAGAATAGATACTGAGAATTACACCCAGCATACAGGAGAAGTTGTACTGGGCAGTTACCCATACATACAACATAAGAAGAGATACTGATAATTACACCCAGCATACAGGAGAAGTTGTACTGGATAGATAACCATACATACAACATAAGAAGAGATACTGAGAATTACACCCAGCATACAGGAGAAGTGGTACTGGGCAGTTACCCATACATACAACATAAGAACAGATACTGAGAATTACACCCAGCATACAGGAGAAGTTGTACTGGGCAGTTACCCATACATACAACATAAGAATAGATACTGAGAATTACACCCAGCATACAGGAGAGGTGGTACTGGGCAGTTACCCATACATACAACATAAGAATAGATACTGAGAATTACACCCAGCATACAGGAGAAGTTGTACTGGATAGATAACCATACATACAACATAAGAATAGATACTGAGAATTACACCCAGCATACAGGAGAAGTGGTACTGGGCAGTTACCCATACATACAACATAAGAATAGATACTGAGAATTACACCCAGCATACAGGAGAAGTTGTACTGGATAGATAACCATACATACAACATAAGAAGAGATACTGAGAATTACACCCAGCATACAGGAGAAGTGGTACTGGGCAGTTACCCATACATACAACATAAGAATAGATACTGAGAATTACACCCATCATACAGGAGAAGTGGTACTGGCCAGTTACCCATACATACAACATAAGAATAGATACTGAGAATTACACCCAGCATACAGGAGAAGTGGTACTGGATAGATAACCATACATACAACATAAGAAGAGATACTGAGAATTACACCCAGCATACAGGAGAAGTGGTACTGGGCAGTTACCCATACATACAACATAAGAATAGATACTGAGAATTACACCCAGCATACAGGAGAAGTGGTACTGGGCAGTTACCCATACATACAACATAAGAATAGATACTGAGAATTACACCCAGCATACAGGAGAAGTGGTACTGGCCAGTTACCCATACATACAACATAAGAATAGATACTGAGAATTACACCCAGCATACAGGAGAAGTGGTACTGGGCAGTTACCCATACATACAACATAAGAATAGATACTGAGAATTACACCCATCATACAGGAGAAGTGGTACTGGCCAGTTACCCATACATACAACATAAGGAGAGATACTGAGAATTACACCCAGCATACAGAAGTAGTACCAATGTGCAGTTTTCCATACCTGTACATACAGAATAAGAAGAGATACTGAGAATTACACCCAGCATACAGGAGAAGTGGTACTGTGCAGTTACCCATACATACAACATAAGGAGAGATACTGAGAATTACACCCAGCACACAGGAGAAGTGGTACTGGCCAGTTACCCATACATACAGAATAAGAAAAGATACTGAGAATTACACCCAGCATACAGAAGTAGTACCAATGTGCAGTTTTCCATGCCTGTACATACAGAATAAGAGACACTGAGATACATCATTCCTCACTGACGCTGTCCCTCACCCTCCTGCAGCTTTCATCTCCAGACAAGACTCCGCCAATTTTGCTAAAAGACACAGACGCAGCAACATCCACAACCTGTAAGTAGCGCGGAGCCCGTGTGACGCCTCTGCCGGGGGGTGAGAACGCCTTACACTGCGCTCAGGGATGGATTGTGTGTGGGAGCCTGGCAGGGGTGGTGACATTAGCAATAAAGCTCTAGACCCTTAGGGGGTATATTTACTAAAGGTTGATTTCTAGCAAATGTTTTTAAAATGTCGGGTATCGATCTAAATCGATGATGGGTCTCAGGGGCTAAAAACTGAAATCTAAATTGCATTGTAGAGATAAAGCAGCCAGTATTTACACTGCACAGAAACAATATAACCCACTCAAATCTAACTCTCTCTGCACATGTTACATCTGCACCCCCCTGCAGTACACATGGTTTTGCCCATTAGCTAACACATTTGCTGCTGCTATCTGGTCTGAATTACCCCCATAGTCACCGAGTAGGTGTAATTGAAGTTTAAGAGAAGAGGGCAATGAGAACAAGAGGGAAGAGGGCCCTGCTCCAAGGAGCTTACAATCTAGCGTTATAGACAGGCTGTGTGATGTGCATGAGATGAAACTCTCCCCGATTATCTATCGCTCGTATATACTGCAGAGACTGTCCCGTATGTGTCTGTGGCTAGTGTCTCTTTTATGTAGGATAACCTGTCAGTACTGTGTAACTGGGGACTGAGGCGGCAGTGGGGAGCGGGTGTCTGGCGGTGGGTCTCACTGTGTTTTCTCTGGCCCCGCAGGGTACGCGCCCCCGTGGTGAGATCCCCTCTGGAAGCTAAGAGAGAGGTCTGTGAGCTGAACCCCAGCTGCGACGAGCTGGCAGATCACATCGGATTCAAGGCAGCATACAGACGCTTCTACGGCCCAGTGTGAGGAGACGCTGACGCCCACCCCCATGTTTGTCTTATATACAGCGCCCTATACTCACTCTGCTTACTTCATGTGGCTGTACCTAATAGGGTCTTTACCTCAGGGGCACTTCTGGGGGGGTTCTATTGTAAATGTGAGCTTTGAAGCTAAGGTATAAAATACCAGGGGCCCTTTTGCATGTGTTTTCCAGGGGGTGCAGGGGCTTGGTGTGGCCCCCAGAAATTGGGCGAGGGTTAGGAGGACGGTTGGACAGATAATATAGGAGGGAATACAGTGTTTTGTTCTAGTCTGCATTCTCCTGCCCTGTGCCCCCTCTTTCCCCATTATTATATCAGTGTACTCGTATCTGTGCGCCCAGCCTCTCCTGCCCGGAGCCTCCCCGCCAGGTACACGGGCTGCACTCTCATTACTGTCATCTACAATGCCGGATGTGGCCAGGATATGGGTGTACTGGCAGGGAAGGGGTTATCAGGCTACACCAACATGGATGATGATGTTCAGGATATGATGTTATATACATGTATTATAATGACTGCGATATCAATAAAGGTCACTTATATCACTTCCCGTGTCTCTTATATTCTGTGTGTGCAGAAATGTAACATTTATATATATCACTCCCCGTGTCTCCTATATTCTGTGTGTGCAGAGATGTAACATTTATATATATCACTCCCCATGTCTCTTATATTCTGTGTGTGCAGAGATGTAACATTTATATATATCACTCCCCATGTCTCTTATATTCTGTGTGTGCAGAGATGTAACATTTATATATATCACTCCCCGTGTCTCTTATATCCTGTGTGTGCAGAGATGTAACATTTATATATATCACTCCCCATGTCTCCTATATTCTGTGTGTGCAGAGATGTAACATTTATATATATCACTCCCCATGTCTCTTATATTCTGTGTGTGCAGAGATGTAACATTTATATATATCACTCCCCGTGTCTCTTATATCCTGTGTGTGCAGAGATGTAACATTTATATATATTACTCCCCGTGTCGCCTATATTCTGTGTGTGCAGAGATGTAACATTTATATAGATCACTCCCCGTGTCTCTCATATTTTGTGTGCAGAGATGTAACATTTATATATATCACTCCCCGTGTCTCTTATATTCTGTGTGTGCAGAGATGTAACATTTATATATATATATATATATATATATCACTCCCAGTGTCTCCTATATTCTGTAGGTGCAGAGATTTAACATTTATATATATCACTCCCTGTGTCTCTTATATCCTGTGTGTGCAGAGATGTACCATTTATATATATCACTCCCCGTGTCTCCTATATTCTGTGTGTGCAGAGATGTAACATTTATATATATCACTCCCCGTGTCTCCTATATTCTGTGTGTGCAGAGATGTAACATTTATATATATTACTCCCCGTGTCTCCTATATTCTGTGTGTGCAGAGATGTAACATTTATATATATCACTCCCCGTGTCTCCTATATTCGGTAGGTGCAGAGATGTAACATACACATATATCACTCCCCGTGTCTCCTATATTCTGTGTGTGCAGAGATGTAACATTTATATATATATATATATATATATATATATATAGAACAGAGAGTAGTGGCACTCACACGGACTTCTATAGTATCCAATAAACGGGCGCAGTACGCCTCTGCAGGTTAACGTTTCAGTTTTATTATCAAAAACTTTCGTCAGAACAAAGCTTCTTGGTAATGTACTTTGTTCTGACGAAAGTTTTTGATAATAAAACTGAAACGTTAACCTGCAGAGGCGTACTGCGCCCGTTTATTGGATACTATAGAAGTCCGTGTGAGTGCCACTACTCTCTGTTCTACATATCACCTTGCTGCTTAGCATTGTATTGGAGGCACCGGGGCATCTAAACAGTCTGGAGACGGAGTGCCGGCATCCCCAAACCGTACATAGTCTAGGAGGAACAAGTGAGGACAACACCCCACAGCCCTTCTTTTCTAGCAAGGCACCGGTCCGCTTCTTCACTTCTCGGAAGGATCTCACGGGTGAATATTGGCTCTCTATGCACAACTGTTGCACTTACACCACGGTGATCAGCTTTACACAGCCCAAGCAACATGGCATATGAGGCCAGTGGCTATCGCAGTATAGCTTTACCCATGGGAGAAACGTTAAGTTTCTCTGATGCAGAGGCACAGGAGATTTATTTTACTGATGACTTCGCTGCCACCAAAGGCATGGATTCTAATGAGCAGTTGTATTTTGAGCTTCTCAAATATAAGAAAAAAGAAATGGACTTTCTTATGCATGGTATCACCCTCTCCGATTACCACCGCAATAAACAGATCCCTAGAGGATTCCGCATCAGGAATACCCCTACCATAGGGAGATACAACCAAGATTTTTGCAGGAGATGGGTGGCTGTATTAAATAAATGCAGCTTTGATCTTATCTTATTAGTGATTGAGGAGTCTGCACGGGAGTTGAAATTGATTAAAACCAGCATTTCCAAATTCGAGGACATGCACATGGAGGCCCTTACTAATGATCAGGAAACAAAGTGGATTGAAAAATTGACTGAACAGATGGACACGTACAAGGCAAATCTGGTCAAATTTAAGAAAGAAAAGCTGGCCACCGTCCAACGTGACTATTTGGAGAGCAAAGTATATGCCTGGGTCCAGAATCCCGGGGCACTCAATCGCCAGAGGTTTAGAGATAAGAAAAAGAATTATAGAAGGAACGACAGAGACACCTCCAGTGGGGACTATTCCTCATTTAGTGGATCGGAAGAAGCCGGCACATCTGGTTCAAGTAAACCCCCTTTAGGGGTACGAACCCGCGCGCAGCGCGGTGTACCCCCAAAAACCGCACGAGGAGGGGGGGGCAGTGGAAAAGAGACCTCAAAAAAAACAACAAAAACAAAGAAGTAACCACTGTATTTAACCTCTCAAACCGGACATTAACACAGCATGAAATTTCGCTGCTCAATAAAGGCCTTTCATTCATACCATCTGGAAAATTTGATGTCCTACAATGGCGAGTTGATTCCTACCGCTTTGCCAGACAACTAAGAATTAAGGAATACTTTGATAAACAACCGACACAGAACTTGGATACGAAATCTGATGTTCCACCACAACTCAAGGTAAGGTCTAAATTTGACCCCTTTTCAAATAACCTCTCTCTGAAATGTTATTCACGGACATTAGACCAGAAAGTTATTAGTCACAGCAAAAATGTGAGATTGCAACACACTAACATCAATAAAGAAGAACGTACTGCATTGATAAATCTGCGCTCATACACAGACATTGTGATCCGTGCCGCCGATAAGGGGGGCGGCATAGTGATATTAAATCTCACAGACTACAAACGTGAAATTTATTCACAACTCAGTGATACTGAAGTCTACAAACAATTGGAGCAAGATCCCACTATCCAATACAAGAATGAATTGGACAACATCTTAACAGAAGCATCTGAGGAAGGTATTATCTCTGTGGCCATGTCTAAGAATTTAAAACAGGAGTTCCCAATAGCTCCTGTATTCTACACCATACCCAAAATTCATAAGAACATGACAAATCCTCCGGGCAGGCCTATTATTGCAGCTAGAGACTCATTATATTACAAAATTTCACAGTATATCGATATATACCTGCAACCAGTGGTACAGAAACAGCAGATGTATTTGAAAGATACCACAACTTTCCTCAAAAGATTGCAGCAACATACACCTTTGCCACCCGGATGTATATTATGTACTATGGATGTGGTGTCTTTGTACACGAATATACCACATGCAGAAGGCCTTGCAGCAACAAAAACCCTCCTCCTTAATGATGGAGACTATGATGGTCCTGATATTGACTTTCTGATCAAGCTCCTAGGACTCACACTGAAACGCAACTACTTTCTATTCGATGGCCATTGGTATAACCAGCAAAAAGGGTGTGCGATGGGATCATGCGTAGCCCCGGCGTTCGCCAATTCATTCATGTTCGCTAAAGAGAAGGAACTATTATTCGATGTACCAGATTTTGCACAGAGG